>NC_079148.1:138839878-139028300 GCF_945859685.1 Eupeodes corollae | reverse complement strand
AGCAAATCAGCAAATCATAGCTGCTCTACTGCAATGGTTAATCTTCTTGACAATGTTAGGGTGGAAAATAAGGGTCAAATAAATCTCCTCTGCTTACTCGACTTTACAAAAGCATTTGACAAAGTGAATCACAGTATTCTAAAGTGGAAACTCGTAAACTTCTTCGGGTTCAGTGAGCGGCATGCCCGCTAATTGGTGACTATCCATCTGACAGATCACAAAGGTTTTGTTTAGCAGGGGAAATGCTCAGCTTTCAGACCTGTTACGCAAGGAGTCCCACAGGGTTCGATTCTCGGTCCAATACTCTTTTGTATGTTCATCAATGATCTGCTTGCTTGTTGTTCGCACTCTTCGGTTCACCCGTATGCTGATGATGTTCGACTCCACTTTGCCAGGCCTTTTCATCAGCTCAATGAACTGTCCCTCTTTATCAACGAGGATCTTAAGCGAATTAATGCGTGATCCATTGCAAATGGCCTATTTTTAAATCCTTCCAAGACCCTAGTCATTCCAATTTCGAAGAAAAAGTTCGATCTCTCTACTCTACCTAATATTTGG
This sequence comes from Eupeodes corollae, assembly GCF_945859685.1. Lineage (NCBI taxonomy): Eukaryota > Metazoa > Arthropoda > Insecta > Diptera > Syrphidae > Eupeodes > Eupeodes corollae. Next base: position 139,027,742 of record NC_079148.1, on the reverse strand, counting down.
CTAAGTGGTCGTCTCATATTTAATTGAAAACACCCTTAGATTTTCAATTGCAAGTTTTTAAACTCATATTAGTTTTTCTATCACTTATAAAAATACCAATTTTAAGCTTATATTATAAGATCGAAGTAAAAGCTGAAATAGAAACTCATAATAATTATTTTTCCATCACTAAAGTTTAATATTTAACGAAATGCATTTGACTTTAATATCCATACTCTATGCTTCCAAATCGAAGGAATGACATTAATTTCTAATGATTTTAAAATTTCCACTAAAATGCTATAATGATAAAAAACCACTTAAACCAAAATTTGAGCTCTAAGACCACTCCTACTTTTTGACTTTATCAAACATGCACCTTAATTTTTTACTACCATCTAGCGAACCTCTTAGAAGAGAGGAAAGTACAAACAAGAAAAAAAATACAAGGAACTTGAATAAAACGCTCATTTCCAATGTGCCCCGAGAGCGTCTTAAAGTCCTTCCAAAGCTCATGTCAAATATACTCTTCCAAAACAAAAAAGAACAAAATGTCCTTCGGCTATGGGGATTTTCCTTAATTAAATGAAACTGGGCGCCGCCGCTGCCGTCATCGTCATCGTCGCACGTCGTCACCATTACACTGGTCCCTCTTCCTGTGCACGTGGCCGGTCATTGAGTTGCAAAGACAAAGCTAAAGTCAGGAGTCGTGAGGTTTGGGATTTTAGATCTTTCTCTTTGGTATAGAGGTTAGACGTTAGGTACATATTTATATAGCATTGACTTCCGAAACACATCCAGTTTCTTTTTTGGTCCTGACATTGTATTTTTTGTATCTTATATTTAAGTGGTGTATTGTGTATTCTCTAATGACTCCTTTAAAATTGAGAGAAAGGAATATTTATTATTATTTTCTTAAATATTACCATAAAACAGAAAGGATGTTTTTTTATTGTGTACTTTAATTTTCATGCTGCTGTTGTTATCCTGACACGCTGGCGCTGAGGGCAGAGGAGAGATAGAGGAATTCTCTGATGAGGTTTAATTATTATTTGCTTTCAAAATTATTTCAAAAATCAACACCAAAAATCTTCACTAAGAAATATCTGATTCTGGAAATTAGGCGATAGAGTGTGAAATTGGTTGCTATGGTGGATAACGATGGCGGTATAGGTTAACACAAAGAAAACCCTTTCTTTTGCTTGTTTTTCAAAATTAAAAAGATGATAAGAGGATCTTAATACGAGTAATAATCGAGATGAAAGATTGTGTTTTTGAAATATTCGTGTTTGTACTCCTAATTTTGAATTATTAATTAAATAACAAACATTTACAATAGTTATGGCAATCAAACCAGGTTTCTTTAAACAGACAGAATTTCTCAGAAAAGGGTTTTACTTTAAGAAATATTTAATGTTTTACTTAAAGGTTGAATGTGAAATGCGGTACAATAAAAATATTGAATCCAAATTCACTGATTTTGAATTTTCAAAGGACCAAATATAAGAATTTTTAAATTTGATTTTGAAGTTATTTAGTATTTTAATATTCTTCCTATAGTATTTCGGCTTTGACAAATATATATTGGATCCTTAAATCTTTCTTAGAATCAGTCTTTTTCAGTGATTTACTAAGAAAACGAAAATTTGGAAAATTTCCTTATTGATAAAAATATTATATACATGTAGGTCATTGAAATGTTTTTGAAAACATATAACCATCAGGTATTACCTTGCTTGGCTAGCAGCAGAAATTTTATTTAATTAAATTCCAAGAAAAACATTTCTTTGTAAGTTTTACATTTATATTTATTTGAATTTCAATCGAAGAAACCAGATACGGAAAAATATTTTTCAATAAAGTTTATATGATTTCTTTTCCTTTTTCAAAAAAAAAACTAGACTTCAGATAAGCTTGTTGGATTTGAAAAAAAATGAAAACGAAATCTCAAGGTACATAACCTAGATATCAGAATTCAAACAGTTTTAAAGTTGGCATCTAATTTCCTGTTGAGTGAATACGAGTATATTTTATGTCCTTATTTTCACTCTTTGAAAATTTACCCACCTTAAGAGAAAAAATAAAATAGGAGATAGAAAATACCTATGCTGATATTTGTGGTGTTAAACCGGAAACGATATGAATGAGTTTGGTTAAGAAGTGCATGAGAAATAAAACTAAAAAATTACACACCATGTTTAAATATATATGTGTAAAACATTTTCAAGAGATAGGAACTTTGCAAGGGTGTTAACTTTCCAATATTACAAATTTCCATACTCGTACAGTTAGAAACCAATTTCATCTACGACCAACATCCGTTTGTGGTTTTTCTTATTCATATCCTTTGGTCAATAAATACATTTTACTTTGCTTTTAAGAGTACAAATCCTTATTAGATATTTACGTACAAAAATAGATACAGAAGTGTTACGCAAAGAAGTTGGTTCTTTATGACTTTTTTTAGTATACCAACATAAAATATATTAATGAAGTTCAAAAAAAGAAAAGGATTATAAAGAAAATCGAATACCAATTTTTGTTTCTTTTTAAAAATTCGATATTAAGATATATTTATACTTTAAATTAATTGTTGTTTAATCTTCAAGAAGTTTTAACAACCATTATGATATAAAAAATAAATGTGTATTTTCAGAGTTATGCAACATCTCACGAGATATTTGTACTTATAGAAACATTTATAAGACGATAAAATAAATCAGTTTAATAAATACTTCAAAGACTTCCTAACATATTGGAGACCAGCCACGCAAAGAAGCCGTTTTGGAGAGCAAGTTTGGGAATGGTTACTTACTTACTTACTTAAGGTGGCGCTACAGTCCTGTGTGAACTAGAGCCTCACCCAACAAACTTCTCCATCTAGCTCGGTCCATAGCTAGATGTCTCCAGTTTCGCGCTCCAAGTTGGGTGAGGTCACCTTCCACTTGTGCGCGCCACCTGATCTGCGGTCTTCCTTTAATGCGCTGTCCTGTGGGTTTGGATTCGAAGACTTTCCGGGCCGGAGCATTGGTTTCCATGCGCTCTACGTGACCCAGCCATCTTAGTCGTTGGACTTTTACTCTTCTGTCTAAGTCTACGTCGCTGTACAGCCTTCACAGTTCGTCGTTCCATCTTCTCCTCAACTCCCCTTCGATGCAAACGGGACCGTAGATAACACGAAGAACTTTTCTCTCGAAGCGACCCAAGGTACTTTCATCCGTTTTTGTCACGGTCTATGCTTCTTCATCGTACTACAGGAAGGGGATGATAAGGGTCTTATATAGCAACACTTTGGTCCCTCGAGAGGACTTTACCACTCAATTGCTTTCTTAGTCCAAAGAAACAGCGGTTAGCAGGAGTTATTCAGCGTTAAACCTCAGCGCTTTTGTTGTTTTCTGCGTTTACATCGGAGCCTAGGTAAACGAAGTCCTTGACTACCTCAAAGTTACGTCTGTCGATTGTGACATTTTGACCAAGACGTCAGTGTTGTAGGTCCTTTTTTGACGACAGCATGTACTTTGTTTTGCCCTCATTAACCGTTAAACCCATTTTTGCCGCCTCTGCCTCAATACTCACAATAGCCCCATTGACATCACGCTGAGTTCTTCCGATTATTTCAATGTCATCAGCATATGCGAGTAATTGAACAGACTTTTGAAAGATAGTGCCTCTAGTGTTGACGTGTGAGCTCTGCACTATTCTTTCAAGAACGATGTTAAAAAAATCGCATGACAGCGCATCACCTTGTCTAAAATCTTTTTTGACATCAAAAGGTTCTGTTTAGTTGTTTTGAACCTTTATGGAGCAGAGTGAATTCTCCATGGTTATCCTGCACAAACGTACTATTTTGGCAGGGATGCCAAAACTAGACATGGCTCTATACAGCTCGTCCCTGTAGATGCTGTCATTTGCGGCCTTGAAATCTTTGGCTTTCGTCGTCTATATTGAATGGATCATCCCTCCTGACAGCGGAATTCAGTTCTTCGTCGCCGTTATACAGTCTGCAGAAGTGGTCCTTCCATATCCTCAGCATTGACTGCGGTTCCACTATGATGTTTCCACTTTCGTCTTTGCAGCCTTCGGTTCTAGGTTTATGTACCTGTGAATTTCGTTTGACCTGTTTATAAAACTTTCGAACCTCATTCCTGCTTTTATACCTCTCAACATCTTCGACCGCATGCTTCTCATACCCTCTCTTTTTCCTTCTGAGAAGTCGGTGTTCCTCTCGCCTCTTCTGCTCATAGAACTCACGAGCAGCTGTCGTCCTTTTATCCAGCGCCGCTTTGCGTGCCTGTTGTTTGGCTGCATTTGCCTGCCGACATTCCTCATCAAACCAGGGGTTCCTTGTTGGTGGCTGTTTGAAACCCAGCACATCAGAGGCGGCTTCTCTGATTGCATCTTGGCAATGTTGCCACTGGTTTTCGATACATTGTGCTGGTGACAGAGAACTTCGAGAGAGGTTACTTGTAACTCGGTCGGAAAAGGATTTGGTGATCTCTGGCGATTGTAGCCGTTCGACGTTGTACCTTCTCCCAGCATCTCCTTGTTTTGCCCTGGGTCTGGAAATCCAAAGTGCTACCTTGGCAACAACGAGGTAGAGGTCCAAGTCGATGTTAGCTCCTCGGAAAGTTCGTACATCCATAATGCTGGAAGCGTGTCTGGCGTCGATCGCAATATGGTCAATCTGGTTGACTGTAGATTGATCTGGAGAAGTCCAAGTTCCTTTGTGGATGTTTAGGTGTGGAAAACGCGTACTGGCTACCATGACGTTTGACCCCGCAGCAAAAGTTGGCAAAGTTTTAACTCTTTTACCAATGTACCTAAGAACTGCAAACTGGCAAAATGATCTCGAGGCAGTTAAATGCTTTCTTAATGGAAATACTTTTGAAAATCTCATAGTTATGGGTGATAGAATGTAAGAATGGGTAATTTACAGCAAGATTTACTGCTGGACTCGAAATACGCCGTTCTAAAGATATCACTATTAAAACAAAAGGTAAGAAGTTTTTGGAGTTTTTCAACGACAACGGTCTCATTATTCTTAATGGCAGAACAAAAGAAGACGAAGAAGGAAATCTAACTTACGTTAGTAATAAAGGAAAATCGGTGAATGATATTTGTGCGGTTTCTGGTGTTTGTTAAACGGTTTAATGTAGAAAATGCTACCTATATATGGTCGGATCACTTACCAATGAAATTGAGCTTTCAGAAAAACAACATGATAACGGAACCTGCCCCAACAATCTGTTGCCGAAACTCAAATGGAATGAGACCAAAAAAGCAGACTACCAAACAAATCTAAACTTAAATCTTCAGCAAGTCATGATCGAAAAGAAACCAAACGATTTAGCAGACTTCACCAACATAATAAAGTTGTCTGCACCCCTTCAAAACAACAATTCACAAACGTTCAAACCGAAAAACAAGTGGTACAATTCCGAATGTGAAATCGCACGAAGAAAAACTTTTAAATCCCTCAATGCATTTCGCAAATCTAAAAGTCAAGAGACTTAACTATGCTATTTAAAATCTCAACAAAACTATAAAAATGTTTGTAAAAAAAGCAAAAAATTATACCAACAACAGATTGAATTTAAAATGAATACAGTTCGAGAAAGCCGAGACTGGTGGCGTATAGCCAAGGAGATAAAACACCAAGACCAACATGTGATGGCTGACATAACTGCTTTGGAATTTCAAGCATATTTCAAAGAACTTCTCAATCCAAGGCAAGAAATGAGCAGCATACTTTACGTAGCGAACTACATCGAGGACTCAACATTAGATATGCCATTTTGTGTTGGTGAATTAAGGAATATGCTGAGAAACGTTTAGCTCAATAAGGTGCCAGGAGAATATCCCATATGAGTTCATAATAAATGGTGCCGATAATTTTTTGGAAGAACTCGCAATGACATACAGCAAAATATTAGAAGAATGCAGGGTAGAAGAAACTTTCACTAAATCTGTGATTTTTCCAAATTTCAAAAAGGGCGAAAAATATGATCCAAGCTAAAATCATGATGGGAGTCCTTAATGAAAGGTTGTATAATTGGGTGTAACAAAATAATATATTAACAGAATATCAGGCTTGCCTTATAAAAAAGTATTCTATAGTGGATAATATCTATGACTTGGCGTTTATTGTACATATTAAGCTGGCTGAAAAAAGAAAGTCTATGCTTTTTTCGTGGACTTAAATAAAATCTCCAGACAGCTATTAATGCTCAAGTTACGTGAAATGGGAGTCTCAACTAAATTTGTAAACCTGCTTGAGTGCATATACACTGATACTCAATCAGCAGTGTGGACAGAAAGGCAGTTATCGGAGTATTTCGAAACACTATATGGGTTGAAACAAGGATGCCTTTTATCAAGTTTACTTTTTATATAAATCTACTTGCGATTATTGAAGGAGGTCTTAATATCGATAGTTTTAATATAAGGTTGTTGCTATATGCTGATGACATGGTGATCTTAGCAGAGGATGTGGAGGTTTTGCAACGCTTGATAGAACGTTTTGAAGAGTATTGCGCCAATTGGAATCTCGAAGTGAATCTCTCAAAATCGGATATTATGGTCTTTCAAAATGGTGGCAGGCTATAATTTAGGGAAAAGTGGATTTTTAACGGAGAAGAAATTCGGATAGTACCTCAGTACACATATGTATCCTGGTGTTCTGCTCACTCCAAAGATGAACTTTTTTAAGCATGTAGAGAAATGAAATGCTACAGTATTAACGCGACATGGCATTGTTTTTTGAGTAAGCAGAATATCAACCTCAGTTCAAAATGGAAACTCTTTTTGGCAGTATGCAGAGCTATTCAAAGTTATAGTGCACAAGTCTGGGGTTTTGGAACTTTTGATGAAGTGGATAAGCTACAACAATACTTTCTAAAAAGAGTTTTAAAGTTACGATCATGCACTCCAAACTACGCATTACCGATTGAAACCGCAGCTGAAGACGGGCACTACTACACACTGGACCTACCTTTAGATATGTTCAAAAGACCATATTTGAATATAGTGGCACGAGACTACCTAAGCAATTTACCAAAATCCTCTTAGCAAAACAACTTTTTTGGGTTAAGGAGATTAATATGATCGAAAACAGGTTCGGCTTGCACTGGGATGAGAACATGACAAATGAAAGAGATTGGATTGTCAATAACTCACAAATTCATGATCAACTGAAATCGCAGGCTAATCAAGAAGCAGAGCAGAAAGCGAGAACAAATGACTTGGAGCCTTACAAAATATCATCCATTTTCAAAGCTAGATGCGATCTTATCTCACTCAACAGAAATAGGCGTGGAGGCAACGCATTAACAGTATGTAGCCTATGCAACATAAGAGAAGAAGAAGATATACAACATTCCCTAGGCAGGTGTCCCGTACTAAGAGAATTCAGGACAAGACATTCTGAAAAGGCAACTCTAAATGAAGCTGAGATTATTGCTGTCCTTAACGGAACTCATTGAAACAGACTCTTGAGTTATATTTACTTGGCTATAAGTTATAGAAAACAGATCTTAACAGAGTTTATTTGATTTGCAAATATTGTGAACTACGAACTTGTACACATCACTTTAAAACTTTAAAATTTAGAATTTCTCTTTAAATTTATCTTTCATATGAATGTTTATAATTTCATATGAATGTTTTAGATAACTCAAAGAATTCCATGTCAAAGGTTTTTAAACAATCGTTGTGTATTTCAAAAGAACTAACCTTTCACGTGGATTCAAGAAAAAAGTATAAGATTGTTAACTCACAAGATAATAATGTCTAATTTTGTTCATTTATTTGAAAATTATGCGGTCAGGAAACTTTTTTTCAAAATCGAAATATTAGTTGATTGTGTGCCTCGTAGAAAAAGTGATTTTTAAAATGTGTAATTTTTTAGCGGCCCAAACAGAGAAAAATTTTGTATTGGAAAAGCTTCTAATCTAGTTCAAAAAAAATCAATATTTGTACTTAAATCCCTAAATTGGTAAAAAAAAATCGTAATAATCTATATTCTCCTGATTTCGACAAAGTCCAAACTAGAATTATTGACCCAGCTACTGAAGCTTCTTGACGTTTCAAGGTCCCTAGAGATACAAAATGATTTTATCTCCAAAAGAATTATATGCAACGAAAATGTTTTAACATCTGGTAAGATTTCGACAAAAATTGACAGTTTTCTTATAAATAATAAAACTTAAACACATTACTCAATGTTTGTAAAAATTGAATTTCGACTCAAATATCTTTTCAAAAATTTGAGATTATGGCTTCCAACTTATTTTATCTCAAAATATTATTTTCAACATTCGGTAAAATTTTGAGCAAAAACCGAATTGACAGTTTTTTTTACAAAAAATAAAGCCATAAACAAAAAAATTAATAAAAGTTGGTTAAAATTGATTTTCGACTCAAATATCTTTTCAAAACCTTGAGAAATTGGCTTTAAACTTCTTTTATCTTTTAGAAAATATTGTTGTCATCATTCAATTAAATTTTGACAAAAATGTAATTGACTGCTTTTTACAAAAATAAAAAATTAAAAGAAATTTTTTCAAAAGTTGGTAAAAAGTGATTTTCGAGTCAAATATCTTTTCAAAGACTTTAGATATTGGCTTTAAACTACTTTGTCTTTTAACAAATATTGTTGTTATCATTCTGTAAAATTTTCACAATAATTTAATTGACAGTTTTTGTACAAAAAATTAAAACTTAAAAGATAATTTAACAAAAGTTGGTAAAAATTTATTTTCGACTTAAATATTTTTCCAAAACTTTAAAATATTGGCTTTAAACTACTTTGATCTTTTAACAAATATTGTTTTGAACGTTCAGTAAAATTTTGAGAAAAATCAAATTGACAGTTTTCTTACAGAAAATAAAAACCAAAACATAAAAATTAATAAAAGGTGGTAAAAATTGATTTTCGGCTCAAATATGTTTTGAAAACCTTAAGATATTGGCTTTAAATTACTTTGATCTTTTAAAAATTACTGTTGTCATCATTCAATAAAATTTTGAAAAAAATCTAATTCACAGTTTTTTTTTACAAAAAATAAAAACTTAAAAGAAAATTTAGCAAAAGTTGGTAAAAATTGAGTTTTGACTCAAATATCTTTTCAAAGACTTGAGATATTGGCTTTAAACTACTTTGATCTTTAAAAAAAATATTGTTCTTAACGTTCAGTAAAATTTTGAGAAAAATAGAACTGACAGGTTTCTTACAGAAAATAAAAAAATAAACAAAAATATTAATAAAAATTGGTAAAAATAGATTTTCGACTCAAATATCTTTTCAAAGACTTGAGATATTGGCTTTTAGCTTTTTTTGTCTTTTAAAAAATATTATTTTCAAAATTAAGTGAAATTTTCATTGACAGTTTTTTTCACAACTTGGTGAACATTTACTTTCGACTCCAATAGCTTTTCAAAAATTAAAAATATTGTCTTCAAACTTTTTTTATTTCACAGAAAATATTGTTTTCGATATTCAGTAGTTTTTTTTAAATCTAAGAGTCCGTTTCTTCATAAAAATACAAAATCTACAAGAAATAGTACGCAAATTGGTAAAAATATATTTTCGGTTCTTGATATCTCTGAAATTAATTTAATTCATCCAATTTGTAAAAATTTAAGAAATGCTACTTAAATTGGTAAATTTTTTTTTGACTGAAATCTATTTAACAAAACTAGATTTTGAAACTAAACTATTTCTTGATATGAAAAATATTGTTGGTAATTTTTAAATTCTTAAGAAAAAATCAACTGACAACTTTTTGAACAAAAAACACTAAAACCTACAAAATTTTAAGCAATACAAATCGACAGACGGGATGGGAAGCTATTAGTGAGGGTCGCACATTGCCTTTTTTATTTTTATAATAAAAAACCACCCTATCAATTTTTTAAAATCTTTTCTGCATCCTTTGATGCTAATATCTGAAAAGAAATATATTTGAAAATGATATGTCTGCTGGTACTTAAGATATCTCAAACGTCCAAACGTACGTTCACACGGACTCACTGATATTTATCCAAAAAGCATTTATTTTAAATCTAGGGAACTTAAAAACTCAACAAATTTCGTAATGAAATTCCGAAATTCAGATATTTTTCAAAAACTTCTTATGTAAATTTAATTATTAAGAATAAGGGTCATGTTTTAATTTTGGGGAAATTTAAAAAAAAAAAGGGTTTTCATGTTAAACGCATTTATTTTAGATTCTGATAATAACAGAACAAATTTTCTGATGAAATTTTAAATCGATTTAATTTAAAAAGGATTAATATTGTTTTAAAGAATAGAATCACTTTTTTGGGTTAAGATTTCTTAAGAATAATCAAAATTTAAATCCTTATGTTACAAAAAAATAAATTTTGAAAAATGGTTTGTCGAATCAAAATTCTGAAATAAATTCATTCCAAAAATAAAACAATTTAACAAAAAATTCTATCCCCACCTCAATCAAATTAAGAAAATATACTAACATAATGTATTCCAATCATCTTCTTTATATAAAAATCAATAATCCTTATCTTTATATTTCCTTCTTAACCTTCCTTGAAAATAAAAATAAAATCAAGTCACAGAATCAGGCCAAAACAACAGTTTTCTTGTTGAAACTTTCACAATATTTATCCAAAAAGTCATTCAGCTTAAATTTTTGATCTCTCCAAAATCCTCAGTATTTGAATAACTTCAAAAACAAAAACAAAACAAACAAAAAGGAAAGACACACCAATCCATGTGGATCTTAATCAAGTTTCAAAACATTCTTCAGAGAGTAAACACTCTCAAATTTTTCCACACACCACTGCAACAAACAAAAATATTATTTTGTGTAACATTGTATTCAATTCATGACAAGGAAACCCTTAGAAAACTGAATCCAAAAAAACAAACGCATCACACATATGAATTTGAAGTAGGTACTATTTTATAGATTTATTTTTCAACTCTTGTCTTATACGAGAGTACTGTACATAGTATACAGTACACATAGCTTTCTACTTTAGAAGGAACAATAGTTCATTCTTTTGGAAACAAAAAAATCCTTGAATCTTTGTTTTTGTTTTGATTTTGTTGTTGTTGTTGTTGTTCTCTGAATTCGATTTATCGTATAACAATGAAATTTATTCCAAAAGTTTCTCCTGGTTTCACTCGATAGTTTCCCAAAAACAAATACCAACATCAGGAAAAGGTTGTTAAAGGTGTGGAGATTGGGAGGACGAGTTGCACCCGTCTAAAATTCAAATATACGAGGTATATGTATGTTAAGTAAGTTTAGTGGTGGTGTAGTTACACTCGTTCTTATAAAATCGATCAGAGATAGATTCAAAACCTCTTTTTTTGTATTTGTTAAAAGTAGAAACTAACTTTTTGCTCCTCTATATATCGCTAAACTGCATCAGATGAAGAATAAGGACGAACTTTCTAGGAGCAAGAGTTTACTTCTAAACGAGGTGTAGTGGGATTTCGATGAGAATTTCGTAGATATAAGGTACCTAACCTACATCGATCTCTCTCTCTTTGCCTTCCTTATATATGCACCAGAAAAGACGAATGTGAAGGCGAAGTCGAAGGCATATTTGTTGCAAACTCCATCCCTTTTGTGTCTTCTTGTATTGAATTCCTTGATTTAACTTTCATTTTTAGTCAATAATCCATCAGGAGCACAAAAACAAATCACAAGGCTTTACGCGTATGCTTTCTATAGCCACTGAATGCCTTGCCTTACTCTTATCCTTACCCTTTTCCTTACCTAAAGCTTGATCCACCTCTCTATTACCTATGTACGTAGGTTGAATCTTTGTTTTTCATATTTGTGTGGCAGGAAAGGAAGAAGAACAAAAAATCAGTTCAATTGATGTTTATGGATAAACTTCAAGTTTTGCAACATTTTTTCCATCCCAGACACACACACACACACATCAGAAAACCAAAGTAGGAAAAAGTTGCATATTGCATCTACTTGAAGTGAATGCTTTAGTCCTTTTTTTCTGCTGCTACCGCTGCTGCTGCTGCTATTTGTTTGTTCTTCTGGCATATTTCCTTTCATCGGGAGCGTATAGCATGCAGCATGGACTGGCACTTTTATTCATCAGAATTAATATTAAAAGGAAAATTATGAATCGAACAGGTTTTTTTCCTTAGTTCCTTAGTTTGGTTGGTTATTTTTCTTTTCTGGTACTGAATAAAACACAAACAGAGCACACACAAAGGACGAAAAGGAAAAACCTTTTGAAGTGAAAGTTTGATATTCAAATAAAAATTGCTCGTACGGATGGATTACTTGTGATTTGATTTGTTTTTCTGTGTGTGTTTTTTCTATTTTTCGAATCAATTTAGGTCACCCGGAGACAGATCGACTTAAGTACAACAAAAAAAAGGGAAAGTTTTGGAAGCACTCTGCGATATTGATGCATATTTCCTTTTTTCCTTTTTACCGATGCAGATATCTATACTCTCGAATTTGATTTGAAAATAAAAAAATGAAGTAAAACACAAAAAACCACTGCACAACGTAACTTAATTGGCAAATGAAATCACGTACGATTTTCATTTCCTTCCCTGAGTCTGAATCTGAATCTGAATCTCCACCCTCTCTGACTGTGACTAGTATTGGTATGATGGTTTTTTTTTTTATTTTTGGTTTGGAGATATTGCATGCGGACGGAATACCGCAGTTTGCACATTTTTTTGTTCACAATTGGATTTGAAATAAAAAAAATTAAATTCCATCACAGGATCACGGGGGATTGATTGAATGAAAACATCCTGAAGGTGGGGTAGGTTTATGTATGTATATGGGATGAGTATAGTGAATGAGTTGAGTGCGAGTTTGAGTGTAGTGTAAACTGTAAGCGCAAACCAAGCGTGAAGCGCAAAATAAAAGAAGACGAATTTTTGTTTGTGTCCTTTGATGCATCACGGTATAGTGGGAATATTTGTTCACAGGATCAAACAAAAAAATACACAAACAAACACACACACAGTGATAGTATGTGGTGCTAGAGAGGCGATGACGTGCTGTTTTTATGGAATGTCCTGTATATTAAAGAATATTTTTAGCTAAGCATATTTATAAATTCAAAATTAAAGGATAAAGGTTATTGATTATACAGAAATGATATTTAAACAGTACCGAGTCTTCATAAAACAAAAAGCGTTATTATGGTTTTTGAATATCATAAATAAGTGGTATTGATAAAATTTGTAAATCAAATGGTAAACTAAATCCCGATTGATAAAATGTTGCTAAACTGTGAACAACAAACAAAAACTAATTGACGCTTGAAGTTTCAATTCCATACAAACTTAACACCAAAGACCAAAGCGCATTAGTAGTCAATATGACAACTGTAGTGGTCAATATAAAAACTGTGGTAGTCAATATTACAACTGCTGGAGCTAATATGAGATCTGCGGTAGTCAATACGACAACTGTGGTAGTCAATATAAAAACTGCAATAGTCAATATGACCACTATACCAGTCAATATGACAACTGTAGTCAATACGTCAACTGTGGTAGTCAATATACAAACTGCGATAGTAAATATTACCACTATGCTAGTCAATATGACAACTGCTGTAGTAAATATTACAACTGCGGTAGTCAAAATGATAACTGTGGACAATTGCGGTTCTCAATATGACAATTTTTTCTGAAAACCGTAATCTAATTTGACTTCCCGGTAGTCATTATAACAATTCTCAATAGTCAATTTTGGTAGTCAATATGACAATCAAATTGTTATTATTCCTACCGAAGTTGTTGTATGGACTACTTTTGTTGTCATATTGACTATCCCAAATGGACAGTCAAAAATTGTTTCATTGACTATCCAGTAATCAATAGCTTAACATAAGGTTGTCATATTGACTATTATGGGAGTCAATGCAACAATTTAGCCAAATTTCAAAGTTGGCTCTCATAGATTGTTAATATAAAAACTTTTTTTCTGTATAGTTTGTACTTTATAAATCGTTTTATCTTAAGCGCTTTTAAAATGTGCACAATTATTAGAAAATCGAATAAGTTCGACATATTACATTATGAAAATATTTCAACAGCAAAAAATTTGCAATTGACTAAAAATTTGAAAAAACATCAATTATTTTGCCAACCATTATAACAATATTGTCATTCTTAACCATTCACTATAGATCTAAGTCCATAATGCAATACCTGTCAAAAATTTTGATTGTCGACAATGATAATTCAAATTTATAAATTTCATTAAAAAATTTCAAATTTCATATTGGAATTTAACAGACATCCAAAATATTATGTTAAATGAATTAAATTTAGTCCTAATTGATAATATTGTTGACTTTCCATAAACGGAATTTGACATTTCTCAACGTTTGAGATTCCTAATTCAATGCTAGAAATTTGTCTCCCCTTTTGATCTAGGAATTATCTACAACACTTATATGCTTCCAAAGCTTGACTATAACTCCCATCTCTAGTCTCATGCTTTTAATTCTTAATTAAACCATTATACTGTTTCAACGTAGATCATTAAAATTGATTGGTGATAATATCATCATTAGATCATGTTATTCGCTTCAACTTCGTCGTAAGGTTTCTTGTCAAATCCTTTTTTATCACATCTCCTTTAAAACCCTTTCACACTTTCCTAGTTTTAACGCTGTGCCCTACAAAATGAATACAATCATATGGCCTCGTTTGACATATCTTTAGACAGAGATATCGACTTAACATACATTTTGTTTAACAGATAAGAACATCAAAAGATGAAGAAAGGACTTTGAAAATAATTGATAAATGGTTTTTTTTTAACGTTAAAGACTTAAATTAAATTCAAGATTATACATATTTAGTTACGTTACAGTAATTACAATTTTTTACATATCAAAAAACTGAAAGAAAATACTTTCTACTGCGAACATTTTTTTTACACTTCAGAATTTTCAGAAAATAGTATGCTTATAGAAAGCGTGAAACTACGATCAGAGGCTCATCATAAGTGCATGTGTTAGTTGTAAGTAAAGAATAATACAATTACATATAGCCTAACACACGCAAAAAACAAAAACAAAATTTACATTTAACTATTACAGAACAAAAAATAAAATGAGAACGTTTACGATAGTGGAGCACTGGTTCTAAACAATGATTTTAATCCCACTTACTTTAAATTTAAATCTATCGATGAACATTTGACTTAAAGCTTCATTCTTCACATAGTTAGTTCCATGGAAGTCAATATGTATAAAATCAAATGTGCGCAGGTGATGAGTTCCGCCCCGATAATTCAAATGAACACAAGAAAGCAAATAAGGTGCATCAATTTTACCATTAATGAGTTGATGAAAAAATACTAAGTCATTATTAACACGCCTTTGATGGAGAGATTGCATTTGAAGAAGTAGAATACGATGTTCATAGGGAGGCAGATCATAAGGATAATTCCAAGGAAGACCCTTTAGGGCAAAGCGAATGAAATTATGTTGAATTGATTTAAAACGTTTTCTATGAATTTCGTAATAGGGAGTCTTTACCTGCGAAGCATATTCAAGTTGAGGACGAACATGACAATTATACAAAGAAAGGGTAACATAGGGAACATTGAACTCCTTTGCCCCGCGTTTATAAAACCAAGCATAGAACTTGCCTTATTAACAATAAAATTAATGTGATGTGTAACTCTAAGTTGGAACAGAAATGTACACCTAAATCTTTAAATGTGGAGACGCTACAGAGTTTTTGCTGTGATATACAGAAGTCAAATACGTTACTGATTAGTTTTTTAGTAAAAGTTATCATCTGGCATTTGAAAGGATTAAGTGAAAGGCTATTTTTCCCACACCAAAATGTGAAACTATCAATGTCGGCTTGTAAAAGAATACGATCATGGGTGGACTTTATTATTTTGAAAATCTTCATGTCGTCAGCAAAAATGTGAACTTCACTTGAGCGTAGACATGGCAATACATCATTAATAGACAGGATGAACAGAAAAGGGCCAAGATGGCTTACCTGGGGAACATCAGATTGAGCAACAAAAGGTTCAGAATGACAATTTCTAAATTTTACCTCAAAGAATCTGTTTTGAAGGTATGATTTGATCTAATCTCTAGAAAAATGGTGGAAAACCAAGAGCTTTGAGTTTAATTAAAATAATTTCGTAGCTAATTTCGTCAAAAGCTTTAAAAAAGTGTGTATACCACAGTCAACTTCATAACCTTTTTCTAAAGCGTTTGAACATATGATTGAGAATGTGAGGAGATTAGTCACGGTTGATCTGTTTTTCATAAAACACTGTTGCTGTTCGCAAATGAGATTCTTACTAAAAAATGCTACACTCTCACAAAAAAATTCTTCAAATACTTTAGGAATGCAAGAAAGCTTTGCAATGTGCCTTTAGTTGCTTATATCCGACTTGTTACCTTTCTTGAAAATTGGTGTTAGAAATGACTTCTTCCATATACTGGATAATTTGCCTGTTTTTAGAAAAAGTTTGAATAAGAACGTAAGGGGTTCAACTAAAGCATTACTCACTTTTTTAGTACTATCGGGGAAATACCATCGGGACCGTCTGAGCAGTCATCATTCAACGCAGATAAAAGATCAAGGACCGTACTCTGTAGCACAGGTATGTTACTACAGCTAGTTTGCGAAAAGGAGTGAAGATTATGAAAATATACTTCATCAACTTCTTGACGCCTATTAACAAATGACTCACGGAAATTCGTTGCGAAAGCGTTACAGATATCAGCAGTTTTATCTTACCAAAGGTTCTTGTAAGTGAAGTTAACAGGAAAGCCATCTGATTTTTTCTTTGAGTTTACAAAATTCCAAAATTTTTTAGGATTCTCTTTAAAAGAGGTGCCCATATCAGCAACATAACAAGCATATACAAAATTAGAAAGAGATTTAAATTGGTTAAAGAGTTTAACATAAAAAGGGAAGTTGACTAGAGACAGAGTTTTGAGATACGTTTTCCATGCCTTATTTCTTTTGTTACGCAGTAAACGTAATTCTTTCGTGTACCAAGGATGGCTAAAATTTGCATTTCTTGAATTCTTTATCGGTATATTTTTTTCAAAACAATAGTTAAGGATCCTATAAAAAGTTGAAAGTGCTTCGTCAATGTTAAAAAATGCTAGTGTATCAGCAATTCCTGAAATGGTTAAATCTTCAGACAACTGCTGGAAATTGGCTCTTCTGAAATCAAAATTATGTAAGCAAATTTTAAATCAAAGTTGTCAGTTGATATACACAACTTGAAGCTTTCTACAAACATCAAAAACCTACAAAAACACCCTAAAACTGATAAAAAGTGGCTTACAAAAATGTTGAAAATAATGTTTTAAAACACTTTTAGAAATATAACCTGAATGGAGACAAATAGGTCGAATCGCAGCTTCTTTTGTTCATGAATTTTATTTAGATAATGTGAGTTCTAAAAAATATGCACAGACATCCAGCTTAAAATTAAAATATCTGCATAATTATAGAGTATAAAAGTTTTAATGGTTTGGCGCTTTGTAAACTTAAGAGGCTCCATTTTCTTTTGAGCTGATAAAATTAAAATCATATCTTTTATTTATGCTTTGTTTCTTTTAAAGAAAATACTTAAATATTTATTCTCTTTTTCGAAAAAAATATTTCCATTTTTTTCTACAGCCATCTTGATTATGGCAAAGTCCTTTCATTATTTTTTCCATGCATATAGATCAAAAGAAAAACATCCCATTTTGAATGATTAAAAATACCCATCCTCATACAAAATCTGATATTATTCAAAAAATCAAAAAAAAAATACAGAAAAATACCTACCTACTTATCTAGATCAAGGTTTTCTTATCATTCACTTTCCCACTCCCATAAGTCTGATTTAGTTTCTTAAGAAGGATACATTTTTTTTCATTTACCATCTTCACATTCATTTGATATTTTTATTTCTTTCTTTTCTTTAAAAAAAATGTCTTCAAAACTTTTGAATAAAATTATAAAAAATAAAATATCTTCAGCGAACCCAGAAAAAAAAAGATAAAACGACTCTAACCAAAATCTTTTGATTCATTTAAAGATACAAAACAAAGACAATCCCACACAAAGTCTTATATTTTTTTTTTTCAAAAACCAACCTTTGTAGAAATTATCATCGTTTTTGAAAGTACCTATGTGGTCTGAGTTTTTTGTTATCTAACCTTTTTTTTTATTATAAAAACGACCTTGCCTCAAGTTTACACGTGTGATAGACAAAAAGTATACCTAAAGGTTAAAGTATCGAAGATTTGATCATTAACATGGTGGATTAATCGCTTCAACTAGATTAGTCTATACGGAAATCCCAGGAACAATTTTGTGTCATTACCAAAAAAAAAGAACAAAAACGAAACAAAAGTTCAAAAGCTTAAGCTTATTCCAAGCCACAAATTAAACCCCATTATCATCCTTTAAGCTACTTCAAGTATCTTAATACAAATAGAATGAGAGATTGAGTGAGAGAATTAGTGTCAGGAAACCATTTTTTCACCAAAAAAAAAAAAAATACAACAACATAAAATAAAATGAAATGAGAAAACTTCTCCTTCTTTTCAAGGAATAATTCGTTTATAAAAGGCGCAAAAGATATCTACCTACTTTAGCAAATGGAATGAATAAGATGACAGCTTTTTCTTTAAGCAGATCCTGATGCTGCTACTCGTGCTCCTGTTTCTCCTACCGATGCTGGTTGATTCTTCTGCTTTTTGCGGTACTTTAACCTACCTACTTAAGGTCGCAGTATAAATTTATTCGAGCTCGAAAGTATTTTCCTGGCTGTCAGTGTATTGCAAATCATTCAGGATAATCTGTTCGAGAGCGAACACACATACACACACACCCGCAGTACACAAAAACCACACCAAAAAAATCAACCAAAACTGTGCCATTGAACCTAATCCGCAACACCAAGAGACCTTTCAGTTTCCCATATAAACCCCCTTCCCCTTCCCAAAAAAGGAAGACCAAAAAAAAAATATGTTCAAAAGAAGATTTTAGTGGAACCTTTAATCCAGAAATGTGTGTGCGAGAAGATCGAAACCCTGTCGACGATAAGCTCATCGGTAAATCGATTGCATGAATTCGGTTAAACGGGGATAAATATAGATAAGGTTTTTAGTGTCAGTTTTTAGGATGCTTAGCTGCTTAAACATAAACATATATTCCAACACACGCAACATGCTCAAAACGTGTAGCACAGCAAAGCACAACATAGCACATCGACCGACATCAGGCACACATTGTGGAACAAGGACGAACATAATTGTAAATTTTCATTAAGGATATGAAATAAAAGCTTTACCCAACATAATGGCCAACATTTCAAAGCCACTAATCCGTGGCGTTTGGCGGACGAACCGCAAAAGGATACAAACCAACCATACATCTATACACGCGAGGACGAACCTTAGAAAAAATAAAAACAACAACCATGGATAGAAATAAAAAGACAAACCGTTAGCAGCAGCGTTCATTGCATCCTCTTTGCTTGATAGAAAAGAGGAAATTGATGTTCGCATATAAAGCAAAGCAAGTGAACGAAACATAACACAAATGGGGATTTATCCTTGATGGATGCACAAGCCACTTATTGGAACTTGGTAGACGTAATTAAAGCCCAATGAAGAAAGAAACATCCCATCTGCCCACTCTATTCTGACACCTTCTGTCGTGATGCCTTGAAACTATCGGAAGTATTGTGGATCCAAAGGAAAAACTGATGACAACTTAATGGGTAAAGAAGAGAAGACAGCGAGTCCTTCACATCTTTTCCATACTTTTTTTCCTTTTTTTTATAAAAAGAAAAAAAATCACACACCCACCGGAACGTCATAACTCAGAACTCAAAACTCGTAGATAAAATGATTCATCGACCTACAAGTGCTACAAATTATGAACTTGAGTTAAGGTGCTGAATAGTTGAACGAGTTGTGTACGCTTTACGCTACGCTCCCGCAGATGTTCTGACAGCTCTATAGGAACGTGCGTCAATTTGGAGCAAGGTCTGATTGCCAAGATTTGTTGTTGTTGTTGCTGTTGGTGTTGTTGTTGATGATGGAGTTGTCTATACGCCTGTGATAATATCTAGAACTTCGCATCCATAGCATCATCTAAAGATATGTTAGATAGGGTAGGGTAGGGTAGGGTAGGGTATATAAAGTTGCAGAATAGTCGGTTTTTAAGGAGGTATTTTTGCTTTGCTTCCACATCCATACTCCACGTCCATGTTCCCGTTTCTGCTGATGCCACTGCGGTGTATGTGGTTTGTGTTGGCGTGGTAATTATAAATGTCAGCATTTCTTGGATAGTGCGAGCGAGATAATGGATGTTTTCGAAGCAATTTTCCACCAACTACATAGTTTACGTTCTGGGTTATGGTTTCTGGGTGGAAAATTTCTTTTTTTTTAATGAACGGATTTTTTGTTGTTCTTTTGATTTTTATACACGTTGCGTCTAAGAATGCATTTTAGATAATTGGTTAACGTTAGATGTCTGAAGAGCTGGATGACGGTCTTTCTGTTGTCTAGTTTCATAATGTCGGGCTTTTTCTTTTTGTTTGTGTTGTTAATGGTTTTAAGGGAAATTGCTTTAAAGCAACCACAGTTTTTAATAATTAAAGTTACATTTTTTTTAATGAAAACCATTTACATAGAGACTTAAAATATTTGTTTAAAACTGTATGCTATTTAAAGTTGGATTATAAAATGTTTAGGTTTAATCTTTCAAGATTTAAAAAAAAAAAAAACAATTGGAAAACATAAGAATTTCCTATAATTCTAACATCTCTTCTGGACATAAAAATTGATTTTTTTTTTGTATTTTTAAAGTTCATTTTTAGACTAATCTCATTTATTGTCAGAATGATACAAACACTGGAGAAGCTAGCTTTTTTATTTTGGGGTATTTCTTTAATTAAATATCCAAAATCATGTTTTTGGTAAATTTCCCATCTGTATACTTTGTGTACTTAAGAATAAGGATATTTGATGCCAACAAATACCAAATAATAATTTATGATTTAAATAGAGATATAGTCTGCCTTCTACAAAATTTTAAGGTTTTCTTGTTTGGTTTTAGAGATTTAACTTAAAGACCAGAAAATATTGATTAGATTCAAATTAAGACTAAACAGAAGATTTTACTTTACGGAAATTTGAGTTTAAATGTGGTGAGTAGATATTAGAGTATGAAAACTGAGAACTTATGAAGTAACGAAGTTTAAATTATTGAAATTTAATAATCTTTAATTAAGTGAAATTTATATTTGGAATACAAATTAAGGCATTTTACAGTCATATGAAACAGGAAGTTCTAAATTAAAATCTTTGAATCAATTCTAGGAGTTTTTGAACTAGGAGCATTTTCTTTTAAATTTTATTCAATCTAATACAAGATATTACATTAGATTAACATTTTTCACCTACGTTCTAATACTTCTGAACTTCGAAGTTTATGCCTAGCCTGAGGTATTTCATTAATGGTTTACAATAAAAAAATTATAATGCACACAGCATACATAAACACAAGTTAAGAAATGTTTGTATTTTTGTCTGATCTGAGAATGTTTTAATTTTGTTTTCGAAAATGTTTTAAATGTGGGTTGAAAAATTCACTCATTACATTTGAAAGTATTCCTAGTGGGCGAACAACGTTAGATAATTTTAATTTATTGGACTTCAAAAATAAAATAAAATGGTTCCGGGAGCTATTTTTATTTATGCTAAAATCTAAAAATAAATTATTATGTACAAGCATGAGGGTGGTTCCGGATATTCTGAATTCTGGCTTTATGAGTATTTAATTTTTTATTAGCAGAATTTACAATTCCAGATATGGTATTAAGAGGTTAAACACTTCGAGATCAATTTGTCAAAAACAAAACAATAAATGACTATAGAACTATAAAAGAACTAGAAAAACGCATTTTTTAGAACAAATAAAAATAGTTCTACACCTACATTTTAGAAACATAATAAAACAATATTTCTTTTAAGCCAAAATTAGTTTGAAGTCAGAATCCCAAATTTTTGAAAAGATATTTGGGTCCAAAATCAATTTTTACCAACTTGCAGGATTTTTCAATTCCTCACAAAAGTCAATATGCTTGAAAAAAAAGACTTTTTGGTGGCACAAGCAGTGAACATGACAGTCATATGAGCTAACCATCAGGCCAAGAGTATGAAATAGAACAACATCCCGCTTTGTAATTTATGTCAACAATTTTAGTTAAAAGAAGTTTTATAATATAAAATCGTTAAGATAATGATTTTTTTCAGTGTACTCGGCCGACAAAGCTATTTTTGTATTATTACAATAAAATACAATAAATTGAGAACACATTGCATTCATTTGAATGAAAACAAGTTGATTTGTCTATTATCCTCAATTTTATGAATAAAAGCAAAGCTCCATGTGACCTTAATAAGTTCGATTAAACAAATTTTATGGGCCTTTATTCATTTGAACATGAATTTTATTTTTTTCTACATTTGTGTTGGTTTATAGAAAATGTGTTAATTTTATCGAAAGAATGCAAATAGGACAAAAGTTGATATGTTAAAAATGCCTAGAAGTCTGTTGAATTTGGGTTGATGCCAGAACCATAAATTAATGCTTCAGGTGTTTCTACTTAGAACAATCAGCAATTATACCAATAACAAAGCATGTATTTATTTTAATTGAAATGTTTGCAAAACGCCCGACTAAAAATTAACTTTAAGTCCAAAAAATACACTTTCCGCAATTTTTGTCAATTTTTTTTGTTGTGTGAATAAATGTGAATAAAAAAGAGGCTGGGATGCGACCCACACTGATAACTTCCCATCCCGTCTGTCGATTTGTCTTGCTTAAAAGTTTGTCTATATGTAGTAGTATCAATTTTACCAAATATGCGTACTATTTTTTATACATTTTATTTTTTTATGGACTGTTGGATTTTTATATATAGAAATCACTGAATATCGAAAAAAATATTTTCTGTAAAATAAAATAAGTTTGAAGCCAATATTTTTAATTTTTGAAAAGCTATTTGAGTCGAAAGTACATTTTTACCAAGTTTTAGTATTGTTTTTTTAAGAGTTTTATTTTTTGTAAAAAAACCGTCAATTCGATTTTCTTCAAAATTCTATCGAATGTTGAAAACAATATTTTCTATAAGATAAAATTAGTTTGAAGCCAATATTGTATAGTTTTGAAAAGATATTTGAGTCGAAAATCAATTTTTACCAACTTTTATTAAATTTTTTTTAGGTATTTAATTTTTTGTACAAAAACTATCAATTCGATTTTTCTCAAAATTTTATCAGATGTCAAAAACATTATTCTCCGTTGCTCAAAATTGTTTTGGAGATGAAATCATATGTTAGTCGTTAAATTTAGGAGGTGACACATTTTTTTTTCAGATTTTTTGGTTTAGAAAAAAAACCGTTAGATAGATTTTTTTCAAAAAATATATTTCTATGAGATTACGTTACAGTTTATTATATAAAATTTAATTCAAGTCTCTAGCGTTTTTGGTTCGTAAGATATTTAGGGTTAACCAAAATGTTCACCCTTTTTTTAAACATTCAGTGACATTTTGAAAAAAGAATTGAAACAGTTTTTTTTTACAAAAAAATTAAAAACCTAAAAGAAACAATAACAAAAATTGGCAAAAATTTTTTTTCGACTCAAATATTCAAAAATTCAAAATATTGGTTTCAAACTTATTTTATTATTAAAAAAATATATTTTTTTGAGGTGTCGTAAATTTGTTACCAAAATCTAACAGTTTATTTTTTCCCAAAAAAATAAAATCTACAAATAAATGACCTTAAATTTAGTAAAAATTGATGTTCGGTTATTTAATATAAAATAAAATATAAAATCTTGTACAAAATAGAAGATAAATTGACTTCATATTAATTTCCATCATCTAATTTTTATATAAGAAATATTTGTTTTTTAAATTCTTCTTAAATAAGTAAAAATTGGTTTTCGACTAAAAATCTCGTTAGCAAAAATAGATTTTGGAATCAAAATATTTCATTATATGTCAGATATAATGGTGGTAATTTTTAAATTTTCAAGAATAATTCAATTGAAAACTATTTTTGCAAAATACGAAAACCTACAAACTTTTAAGCAAGACAAATCGACAGACACTATTTGAAGTTATCTGTGTGGGTCACATCCCAGCCTCTTTTATTTAAAAATTCTTTCCCTTGTTTAATTTATGATTTTGTTGGATATCACCAGTTCTTAAAAAAATTGGACAACTATTTAAAAAATTTATTTTGTCCTAAGGTTTGATACATACATTCTTTAAGATTCAAATAACTTGAAATACAAGAATATACTATAGGAAAAAAAGTCTAAATTTTTTTATTGATTATAGAATTTGGCAGAATATATCGAGCGAAAAATCTTAGATCTTGCGCTTTTAAGCCTGAAACACACACAGATATTGCAAAACCCTTAATCCAATATCGATCTTAAATATTTATAGAAGATCAATAATAAACCTGTAAGTATTTTTTTATCAAATCAGTAGTCGATTCATATAAATCTTCGTCATCCACTTTAAAGGAGTTGATGAGGCCTAAGCTTTCATTTTCTGTTAAATGATATTATTTCAACATCCAGCAAAATATCAAAATCTTTATCGATGCTTAAGTCTTAAATTTTAATTTTTTTTATATTTTCAAATAAAATGTCTAGCAAGGTAATTTTCTCGATTAGTTTGTTTCTTTTTGACGTTCAATAGACTTCAAAACAGTTTCAACATAGGTTCTGTAGTGTCTATTTTTAGACTCTTTTAGATTTAATTTGTTTATGATTTAAATTGTCTATGAACAACATAAACTGGTGTTAAGTTTAGCAAAGATGAAATCAGAACTTATCAAAGAACAATGAACATGTCACAAGTTTTTTGTATATTTCTTTATTTATTTAATCTACAAGCAATATTACCATAATTTTGTATATGAATTCTTTGCAATAAGAAGACTCTAGCTCTCTTAGATCTAGCTGGAACATACATTGGTACCAATGCAAAAAGAGATGAACATTTAATATGGTAGCATAGTAAGACTCTAATAAGCAATTCACTATGAATTTTTCTTCTTGATTGTAACAACTGTATTCTAAGTAATTGGCATCTATCCTCATAACTAGGACAGAAGTAAAAACGCATTTTCTTAAATATATATTTTGTAAATAGTCTTTGAATCGATCCGAATGAACTATATAAATATGGATCTTACGTGATATATATACAAGGGTAATAACACGAAAGGATCTTTAAAGTCTTTTCGATTTTGTTTTATAAAACCTACCGGCGATTTGGCCTTAGGAACCAAATAATCGAAATGACATTTAAAAGAAAGTTGGGAATCAAGAATAACTCCTAAGTCTTTACTAGTTGAATAGTTGAAAAACAAAATATCAGATTTTCTGGAATAAGAAATCGTGTTACACTTTTTGATATTCAATTTAAGGCTATTGATGTGACAATAATTTGATAAAGAATCAATGTCAGATTGCATAAGTTGACAATCGTCCAAACTCGAAACTTTTAAAAAAAATATTTTCAGATTTTCCGCATATAATACTTACTTACTTAAGGTGGCGCTACAGTCCTGTGTGAACTAGGGCCTCACCCAACAAACTTCTCCATCTAGCTCGGTCCCTAGCTAGATGTCTCCAGTTTCGCGCTCCAAGTTGGGTGAGGTCACCTTCCACTTGTGCGCGCCACCTGATCCGCGGTCTTCCTCTACTGCGCTGTCCTGTGGGTGCGGATTCGAAGACTTTCCGGGCCGGAGCATTGGTTTCCATGCGCTCTACGTGACCCAGCCATCTTAGTCGTTGGACTTTTACTCTTCTTGCTAAGTCTACGTCGCTGTACAGCCCGTACAGTTCGTCGTTCCATCTTCTCCTCCACTCCCCTTCGATGCATACGGGACCGTAGATCACACGAAGAACTTTTCTCTCGAAGCGACCCAAGGTGCTTTCATCCGCTTTTGTCATGGTCCATGCTTCTGCACCGTATAGCAGGACGGGGATGATAAGGGTCTTATATAGCAACACTTTGGTCCCTCGAGAGAGGACATTACTACTCAATTGCTTTCTTAGTCCAAAGAAACAGCGGTTAGCAAGAGTTATTCTGCGTTTGATCTCAGCGCTGGTGTTGTTTTCTGCGTTTACAGCGGAGCCTAGGTAGACGAAGTCCTTGACTACCTCAAAGGTACGTCTGTCGATTGTGACGTTTTGACCAAAACGTCGGTGTTGTATGTCCTTTCTAGACGACAGCATGTACTTTGTTTTGCCCTCATTAACCGTTAAACCCATTTTTGCCGCCTCTGCCTCAATACTCACAAAAGCCCCATTGACATCACGCTGAGTTCTTCCGATTATGTCAATGTCATCAGCATATGCCAGTAATTGGACAGACTTTTGAAAGATAGTGCCTCTAATGTTGACGTGTGAGCTCTGCACTATTCTTTCAAGCACGATGTTAAAAAAATCGCATGACAGCGCATCACCTTGTCTAAAACCTTTTTTGACATCAAAAGGTTCTGTTACGTTGTTTCCAACCTTTATGGAGCAGCGTGAATTCTCCATGGTCATCCTGCACAAACGGACGAGTTTGGCAGGGATGCCAAAACTAGACATGGCTCTATACAGCTCGTCCCTGTAGATGCTGTCATATGCGGCCTTGAAATCGATGAAAAGATGGTGGGTGTCGATTTGGTGCTCTTGAGTTTTTTCCAGGATCTGCCGTAATGTGAATATTTGATCAACTGTGGACTTTCCTGGTCTAAAACCACACTGATAAGGACCTATCAGGTTGTTGACGATGGGCTTTAGACGTTCACATATTATGGCAGAGAAGATTTTATAGGCGATGTTAAGTAGACTTATTCCTCTATAGTTGGTGCAGTTTAGAGGGTCTCCTTTTTTCAGGATCGGGCAAACATATATATAATAAGCATTCACAATAATTAAAGACCGACACAATATCGTTGACGAACATTATGAAAAGGAGCGGACCTTAGTGGCTACCTTGCGGGACACCTGATGTACACTGAATTTCCTATGAGTATGTATCTATAATCTTAACTTGTTGTGTTCTACAAGATAAATATGACTATAACCAACAGAGAAAGTGAGAATGAAAGCCAAAAATCTCAATTTTTTTCAGAAGTGTTTGGTGGTTCATAGAATAGCATTAGTGACATACGAAGTGAAATAAGTTAAATTGGTAACAGAAGATCGATCGGATACAAAACCATGCTGTACTTCTGATAAATATTCACTTGTAAGAAAATCAAGCTTTATTTTCACCAGGTTTTCAAAAATTTGGGAATTGCGGAGAGTTTACAAATATCCCTATAATTTTCTACAATTTTTAGAACCTCATTTGTGTATAGGGGAAGTAAGAAAGTTTCCATTTATCAATAAAAATACCTTCTTCGAGCAAATTTTGAATATGCTTAATAAAGGAGCACTGGTGGTATCACAACAATTTTGTAACACTGCCGAAGGGGTGCGCCGCCGCCGTCTGGTCCAGAACTATAATTAGACTGAAGTGATTTCAGTCCGGAAATAACTTTTTCAAAACTTAACTGGATCGAGCCAATATCAAACCTTCTTATTTTGTCATTCATTGAACTATTATTAAATCCTCAATGAGAATAAACGGATTTGATAATAATTAGGAAACAATTCAACTATGGCGTCTAAATCCGATGATTCAACACATCTGAAAAACATGGTATTTGGATTCTCTATCGACTTTCTTTTATAGTTGACAAATGAACGAACGATTTGCTGTATTTTTTGATATTTCTTTCAATTTTCACTATATAAGCTCTATATAGAAACTTACTAAGAACTACAAAATCTTTACGTAATTTACTAAAATTATCATAATCCGGTTGGTTTTGTGATTTATTGTATTTCACGTACGCATTTCGTTTCTTTCTTTTTAAGTTACGAAGCTGCTTATTAGTCCAAGTTGAATCCGATGATTTTTTTTTGAATATATCTAGACAAAAGAAGTCTTTTTGCAGTTATTTAGAAAATCAATTAGTTTACTAAAATTCCCCTATAAATTGATGGGCGTTTGGTCAACTGCGTTTATATGACAAGTCCACATTAAGGATTCTGTTAAGAGACAACATTTACGACCAAACATACACTCCATATAAAATCGATTCCATCCTCAAAAAACTCTTAAATATTTCATAAATTAATACAAATTTTATTTCCGAATTTAAAAAAGTAATCAATATTAAAGAATTTATTATTAAATCAATATATTCTCAAAATAATTGAGCAACATAAAAAACCCAAAATTAAACTTCATCAAAATTATTTTTATTTTAAATGCATCTTAAACAAAAAGAATTCACAATTTCACATTAAATAATAAATTTAAAAAAATAAAAATTTCATCTCATATTAAGTGTGAATTCGAATATTGCGTCTTCTGTACGCACATTGAAATTAATGGCCAATAAATGAAGACACAAGAAAATCTGGCAGCGTCTAAAGCATTAAGAAGCTATTAATAAATTCGAGAAGTGATATGTTCGAACATTAATAGCTGGCGCTGTGAATATGGTAGTGGTAATAGCTGGCGTTCTTTAGCATTCGATATAAATTCATGTTATCGTTGTTGTTTTTGTTGTTGTTGTTGTAGTAGTCGGTGTTGTCAAATGAAATGTAGCAGGAGCCGTATATTAGATAGGTAAGTTATACCGTCCGGCGTTCGTGCTGTGCTGTGCCGTGCGCCATATGCGAAGTCATCGTCGTCGTGTGGGAGTGACGAGAATTTATGTGAGATCTGCTCCTATTTTATGCTCCATTTTGGCCGCGATATTTTATTAAAAAAAGGATGACATTTTAGTGTTTGGTGTTCGGTGGTGTGCGGAGTTAAATGAAGATTTATGTTTCGGAGGGAGGTCAAGTCCTAAGGTACATATCATCTCTAGTTTACTCGCATGTGTGTCACTTTAGTTGGACAATTATTTATGAATGGATTTATGTTGAAGACAAGGCCGTAGCTACAGAAAAACTGTATGCCTGGGGGAAACTCTAAAAAAGTTGTTTCTAATCTTAGATGATATTTAAAGAAAATAAGTGATTGATCTTTACTCAAGGGGACATAACATCCTTTTAACTGATAAGTGGTTTATTTCATTGGATTTTGTAGTTAAAATGCAGAAAAAGTGTAACTACTTCTCTAACCATTCTTTTAGTTCAAAATGTCTGATATTAGGGGTGGTTTAATGTATTCAAAAACTTCTCCTTTTTGCTCTTGAATATTGGCTATTGAAAAAATTGAATGAACAAAACGATATGCTATGACAATCAACATTTAACATCCCATTTAGATCTACATCCCTGATATATAGCAACCTCATACTTCAAAGACGCGATTAATCACTTATCCTTTGATTTAATTTAAATTTATGAGCCTAAGAGTATCCTTTGAATAAAATTAGTTAAGTACTTTCATGAGGGCTAGAAAACCATGTCTCTCCCCAATCTCTCGCATATGAGAGCAGCAAGCTATTACTCTACTTTAACGGCATACTGCCTATATGGCCCATACCACCGCCTACCGCGACCGTTTCGATGTTGATGTGGGATGTCGTCACAGTTGGTTTATATTTTATATTATTAATTCCCCGACAATTTAAGTGATTTCATGTTTATGAGAATCATTTAGGTACGTATAACTGTACATATATATAGGTTGTTTGTGAAAGTGATAGTGTGGAATTTTTGTGATATTAAACTAATGGATAGAATTGGACTCGACTATAATTTTCTGATGCTGAAAACTACTACTGTGACATCATAATAATATAAGCTGGATGTGAAAAACAAACAAGTGTTTTAGTTTAGTGTATATTTAGAATCATTAGAGGTAAATATTAAATGACAAACAAAATTAGTGTGATTTTATTTATTGATAAACAGCCAAAAGGAATGTGTATTAATCTATGTATGCATTGCATATGTGTAGATATCATTGATACTTAATTTGTTGGGTTTGGGATGATGCATCATTTGATCACCTCTTTTAATTACCAATAAATATATCGAATAAGTGTATTTTGGTGTGTGTTTTGATATGTATAGATATAAAAACATTATTTTTTTATATAATTTAATAAGCATATTGCGGTTGACCAAAGAATACGCTGATTGCGGTAATGCTCCCTATCAAAATGGATATTAAATTAGATGTTTATAAGTATGTGTATGTTTACATAAACATAATTAAATGGTTTAAATTTAATACCACAACAATAGTACCACATGTGTTCCCTGCTGTTGCGGTATGTTGACATAGAAACATATAGAGTCATTGTATTTTGTTATGCAGGTACTTGATCTCTTGATGATGGTCGAAAACATTAGGTGTGTTTTATTATTTAATTCAAAAGCAAAGAGGGCGGAAAAATAAACAATATGGCACTTAATAATTCACATTAAGTAGGTATATAAATGGTAAATGCAACACAAAACTTGATCCCCATCGCGTTTGAATAAAAGCACAGGCAATTATAGAAGTTATGATGAAATTGAAAACTTTGTATAAGTTTTAGAAGCTTGATAGTTTGCAAAATGGTTTCATTTTACCGAAAGTTCCTAACTCTCCTCCTTTTTAAGTATACATTTCCGGCACAAAAAAGAAAATGGTCTGACAGAAGTGACTGCCAAGAACTTTGACAGTTTATATCAACATATGGTATACGCTTCACCTGTCTTATTTACTACCATTCATTCAGCATTTTTTTTGCCAAATTTCCATTGGCAGATAAAGAATTTTTGTAGTACCCGTGGCATGATGGTTAGTGCGTTGGACTGTCATGCAAGGGGTCTTGGGTTCAATCCCTGCCTGTGCCACCTTAATTAAAAAAAAAATAATTTTCGCGGGTACTGCCTCTTGCGAGGAATTGACAAATCCTTCAAGAGTAATTCTTGTCATGAAAAAGTGCTTTCTCAAACTAGCCGTTCGGATTCGGCCTTAAATTGTAGGTCCCTTCCATTTCTGACAACAGTACTCGCACACAGGAATGGTTGAGAGTTTTAAGTCACTAGGCCCTGGTTCACAACGGACTGTTGCGCCACCCCATTTGATTTGAGATAAAGAATTTAATAACACATGTAAATGCTAAAAATTGCAAAAATGGAGATTTCGCTATACGGTTATTCAAAATAATGCGGTTGCTCCGTCACGGAGACTAAAACATGTTAAACATGAACCAAACTCTTACAAAATTCAACTGACCAAGGAACTAAGAAAGACAATAATTTGCATCCAAAAATAAATTGTCAAAAATGGAAGCCAGTCGAAATACTGTGTATTTTACTGCAGAAAGCTTATTGTTTTTAGTTGTCTTTTTTCGTCTTTTGATAAAATATAAAATTTGTACATTTTTGTTATTGTATTTGTTTACATTTAATCATAAATGGTACATTTTTATCCTTTCCACCACCTTTGACTATTGCTGGTATATCAATCGCTAGGTGTAAGTTTTGCTAACGCAAGACGCTATAAAGGAAACCAACAACTGGTTGAATAACAAACTACCTTTTTGGCCACAAAATATGTCTGGCCTACTCTAGATATAAAGTGCTTAAGGTGCTTGATATGTTTGAGTAGATTGAATATAAGCTCTTCAATCGGTGTCATAAATGACACTACCTTATAGGAAAGCACTCCATCCACGTGGCTAGGGGTCATCATCATCAGGTCCTCTAACCCCGTACGGGGCATAGGGCGTCAACAAAATGTCTCCACCCTTCTTGATCTGCAGCTAGATACCTTAACTGTGAACACGTCTTTTTCTGGGAGTGAGCTTCCGATAGCACTGTAGATTTCCATGTTGTTCTTGGTCTTCCAACCCGCCGTGACCCCGTGCTTCGCAATATCATCGTTCGGTTTCCTCAGTGTGTGTCCAATCCATTGCCATTTGGCTTTCTGACATCGATGTTCAAGCGCCTTTGACCTGTCCTACGCCACAATTAGATATTGTTTGTGGCCAGCGAATTTTAAGAATGTGACGCAGACAGCGGTTCACAAAAGCCTGCGATTTTCTCAAGATGGTGGCCAAGATAATCCATGTTTCACAAGCATATAATAGCACGGATTTCACATTGGATTCGAGATTACCATATTTGGGACAGAGCACCAAAGGCAACGCGAGCTTTATTTATTCTGCTTTTTACGTCAAGATCCGTAGCACCATTTGCTGTTACAATACTTCCGAGGTAATTAAATTGTTCGACCTCTTCAACAGGCGTGTCATGCAGATTAATACGATGTTGTGTTGGTGGCCTGTTAGCATTATTTTTGTCTTTTTGCTATTTATTTTAAGACCGCACGATTTTCCTTTACCCGTAAAGTTTGACACATCTCGTTCAACCCACCGATGTTATTTTCCATGAGACTTATATCGTTGGCATAGTCTTAATGGCTAAGCCTTTAAACGTTCTCCGTTGAATACCTTTCCTCTCAGTTGTACCGATGCTGGCTGGCCGTCAGAACATAATCTATCGCCAGCAGAAAAAGAATTGGTGATAAAACATACCCTTGTCTCACATCCTGACGCACCTCGAAAGAGGAGCTGCCCATTATGCAACACGAAACACTTTGCATTGTTGTATGACTCCTTTATAATAGCAACAATTTTTGGCGGAATTCCTCTCCCAAGTAGTGATCTCGGTCAAAGGCGTTCTCAAAATCTACAAACATGAGGTTTGGCGGTGTTTGAAATTCTGGAGACTGCTCAAGAACAATGTGTAAGGTGTTGATATTTGCAACGCACGACCGACCGCTGTCTCAATTCAAGCCTTTATCCGTTTGAGGATTAAAGTTGCCATTAGCTTTGGAAAAATGGACAAAACGGCAATACCACGCCAATTGTTGCAGTTCTTGAGATCACCTTTTTTGGCACCTGAAAAATCACTAAATTCTTCCATTCGCTGGGATCGGTTTCGTTTTCCCAAACAGTTTCTATAAGCGGATGACAGATACTAGTTGCTGTGGAGGGATCAGCTTTCAGGAATCCCTCTGGTAGTCCGTCAAGCCCGGCTGCTTTGTTATTTTTGAGGAGATTAATCGCTGTTGCAATTTCCGCTACTGAAGGGGGTTCGTTGTCAATACCCCTGCGGGATCTGCGTCAAGTTAAGTTGGGGCACTTCAGCACTCTGTTCAACGGGGTCCTCATTTAACAGGGCAAAAAAGTGATCCTTCCACCTGCGAAGTTGAACTTCAATTGATACCAATAGTGTCCCATCCACATCCATTAAAGGATAATTGTTGTTGCTTTTTTCAAGACAACTTTTTTGGCTATTTGGTACAATTCTCGGAAATCTGCTTTGCTTGCAGCGTTTTCAGCATTATCAGCTTCACCCTCCTGTCACGTCTCACACAACGATAGACCATCTTGTGTGCAATCCGATATTCGTTTCGCAATTCAGCCTTTCGTTGAGCGTCTGTCTAGTCTTTAATTTGCAGTTTCAACGATTTAAGAAGCTCGATTTTTTCCCAGGTGTCTTGGGATATCCAAGATTCACTAACTCTCGCACGCCTAGGTACAGTCTCGGATCCAGACACTTTTAATTTCACCCCACATCTCGTCAACATCTGAGTCAACACTCACATTTAATGACGAAGCTCTGTAGTTAAGGGTGTTGATATAGATACGACTTATTTTGGGATCACTTAAAGCATTCGTATTGAATTTTTGATTTCTTTTGACTCATGACAACCAAATGGTGGTCGCTTCCCACATCGGTATTCTTATATTTCGGACATCACACATTGACTTCCTCCATCGCTGCTGAATCATGATGTGATCAATTTGATTTTCGGTATGACCATCTGGGTTCACCCATGTGACTTTGTTGCACGTTTTATGTTTAAATACAGTCCCACCAATTACAAGACGATTTGCGTTACAAAAGTCGACAATCATGTCACCATTTTCATTACGAGATCTCAAGCCATTTTTTCCCATAACTTGTTCCAGACCGTAATTATCTGCACCGACTTCGGCTCTTGAAACAATGCTGTAAACCGAGTTAAGAGGACTCAAGATTCATGTAGGAAGTGTGTCTTAGTCCATCCCAGACTTACCTAACCTTATATAAATTTATTATATTTTTGTTTAGTAAAAACTACGAAAAATTACCAGAATTTTAAATTTTTTTATTTTCTTACTAAAGTAAAAGTAAAAAAAGAATGTGGGATGCGACCCACACTGATAACTACCCATCCCGTCTGTAGATTTGTCTTTCTTAAAAGTTGTCAGTTGAATTAATCTTAAAAATTTACAAATTACCAACAATATTTTGCATATAATGAAATAGTTTAATTTTGATTGATTCGAAAACCATTCTTACCAATTCGATTTCTCAAAAATTTTACTGAATGTTAAAAACAATATTTCTCATAAGATAATTAGTTTTAAGCCAAAATCTTAAAATTTTGAAAAGATATTTAAGTCGAAAATAAAATCTTACCAATTTTTGTTAATTTTGTTTTGTAATTGTCAATTTAATTTTTCTCAAAATGTTACTCAATGTTAAAAACAATATTTTTTTAAAACTAAATTAGTTTCAATCCAATGTCTCAAAATTTGGAAAAGTTATTTAAGTCGAAATTCAATTTTTACTAATTGTTTCTTAGGTTTTTATTTTTTGTAAAAAAACTGTCAATTCGATTTTCATAAAAAAATTACTGAATGTTCAAAACAATATTATTTATGACATGAAATAAGTTGGAAGCCATAATCCTCAATATTTAAAAAGAAATTTGAGTCGAAATTCAATTTTTTGCATTTGTGAGTAATGTTTTCTTAGGTTCTTATTTCCTATATAAAAAACTGTCAATTTAATTTTCCTCGAAATTTTATCAGTTGTTTAAAACTTTACTTTTCGTGGCGCAAAATTGTTTTGGAGATGAAATAATTTTTATTCGTAAAATTTTAAAGGTGAACATTTTTAGTTCAGTTTGTTTTTTTATTTATAAAAAACGGTTACAATATATAATTTTAAATTTAATTCATGTCTCTATCATAATTGGTTCGTGAGATATTAAGGGTCAACCAAAATGTTCACCTTTTTTTAAACTGCTATGGTAAAAAACCACAAACGCAAATCTCTTGAAAAACCTTTCAGCATCATTCTGTATTATTATCTGTATAACTGAATTTATTTGAAGTCAATATTTCTTCTGTTTCTTG
Organism: Eupeodes corollae; assembly: GCF_945859685.1. Classification (NCBI taxonomy): domain Eukaryota; kingdom Metazoa; phylum Arthropoda; class Insecta; order Diptera; family Syrphidae; genus Eupeodes; species Eupeodes corollae. The sequence goes on along the minus strand of NC_079148.1, from coordinate 138,992,486 downwards.
AGCCATGGACGACGAAAAAACGTCGCGAACTTACGTACTATTGCGCTCAGACATCCTTCTAAAAATCTTTTATTTTGACTCAATGGACCTTGAAACGTCGAGAAAAGTCAAAATTTTCAAGTCGGTAACTTCCTTTGGGATGTAAATAATCATTATAAAGATTAAAAAAGAAAACATATCAATAGGTTTATAAGCAAAGTGGACTGAAACTACTGTTTTAATGAAATAGTTGCTCAACCATACGAATGTATGCATGAACAGATTTATACATACATTAAATTTAGTTTTACATATTATCATCGTAACAATTCCATTCCATTGAAGTTAATCACTGTAACTAATCAAAAGTTTAGGTATTTCCTTTGAATTATTAATAATTTAGCTGATTTGTCATCAATATAATACATACCTACACACACACATGGACTTTTCTCATTTTATTCAAGCAACTAATTACTTTTTCATTAAATCTCTATCATAATCAGTATTAGCTTTTAAATAACTTTTGTATTTTCCATCTGCAATTATTTCCATTCTATTACATAATATTAACGTACATCACACATACAAATACGCGTATCCGTACCGTATATAGTTTTGATGAAAGGACCGATCATTACAACACAAATAACTGACAACACAACACACAAAATGACCTTACAAAAAGGATATAATATTGAAATGTACATCATAACGTATTTAGATGAGCGCAGTACTATGGCAAAATATTCACAATTGTGGTCATCGCTGTATACGCGTATTACCGTCATAATCATCATCATCATCGTCAGAGCCAAAAAAGGAAATGAATAATTCATCAAAATTAGCCAAATCAAATATGAAGCAATAATCAACTGCGTGCGCTCATCAACATTTTGTATACTCGTATAAAATGCCCTTGACTCTCCTAAACTGATATACCACATCATCCCCAATCTCTCGAAAAATAAAAATAAAAACATTTAAGAGAATTCAGTGCGGTGGCGTATATAATCCTACTTATTGTGGCCGAATGGAATTCCGGAAATACGCGTACTAAAGCATTAGCAGGAATTGTGTAGATACAGATACAGATAAACGCAGCAAAGGCGCTAAGAGCACTGCTCCAAGCCAACGAACAAAGTGAAAGATGTCATCAATAAATCATATGGCGTAAAACAAAATTATCCACGCGATGATGATATGGCGGATGCGGGTGAGGGTGAGGATGCGGCTTGGTCGATGTGTTTTTGTGAGTTAAGCGAGAATATCATCAGCGAGGGAACTGACCCTGGAAAATGACTTTTCGTTCTATACGACTTCCATCAGACAGAAATACCAAGGATTTTTGTTTATGAGCATTTCAAATCATCCCACATTCAAATTGCGGACATAAATTTGTCAAATTATTTTCATATTTGTTAAATGCTTATATTGCACTCACAGATTGCTCTATTTTAAAGACCAACAAAAACTGGGTGTTTCAGTTTTAGATATTTTGATAAGCTTAATGTTGAACAAATTTTAATGAAATTTTCAAGAAATCTTTAAATGAGATGTTTCATTAAATTTGGTTCAACAGAAATTGAAAAGTTTGGATCAACTTCTGCTGGGTCAGCTAATATACGAGATTTTGAATTAGAAGTTTTTATAGTTTAGCTTGCGACATGTAGGTAAATATGTGTTGACTTTATGGGAATTCGTGACATTAATCAAACATGACATTGCGATGGTAAGGAAGTCGAAAAAGGTGCGTCTTTTTATTCCGGCCATCCGTCTATCTGCCTCTTTACTAAACCCCAATTGATGTCAAACTTGGAACTATAGTTTTTAAGCAAATTGTCCGCAAGAGTTTTTTTCATTTTTATATGGCCAACAATGAAAGTAGTGTCCATACATATTTTTTGGTCAAAACTCTAAAAGTTGAATATTCTCAAAAACGGCCCGATAGATTTGCATGAACTTTAAAAAATTCTTGTCTTCATTGAAAAGAAAATTATTTGTATGTATTTTTATGGAAATGAAATCCGTTATTTACTTTGTAAACATTCATAGGAATCATAACAGACTCATATATTTTTTTTTCTGAACAAGTTCTTTTACTGTGTTAATAAAATTGGGTGCTCAAACATTTTTTTTTTGGAATTTATAAAAACTATTTAATTTTATTTCAAAATTCGATATCGTCAACATTTTTTTCATTTCAATCTTTATTTATAGAAACTCAGCAAACCAAAAGTATTTCTAAAAAAGAGGCTGGGAAGTGACCCCTACTAATAATTTAATGTTAATAAAAATATTTTTTGAGAGATAAGAATTTTGAAGGCAATATTTTTCTTCGTTCTGTAAATACTTGAGTCAAATAGCATTTCTTATAAGTTTTTTGCTGTTTTTGATGGTTACGTGTTTTGTTAAAAAAGGTATCAGTTGATTTTTTCTCAGAAATTAAATAAAAATTACTAACAATATTTTTATTTTTTAAACGAAATTTTAAGTAAAATTAAAATTTGTACCAATTTGTCATTTCTTGAATTTCCTGAATGTCGAAAGCAATATTTTCTGTGAGACACAATTAGTATGCAGCTAATATTTAAAATTTTTTTTGACATTTGAGTCGAAAGTAAATTATTACCAAGTTTTAGTATTATTTTTTGTTGGGTTTTATTTTTTGTAAGAGAACTGTCAATTGGGTTTTTGATATTATAATTTTTTGTTTGAATTATGTGCGCACTAAAAGGGTTATGAATACCCTTATAATGATTAGATACAGTTCGAGCAATAAGGAAAGAAGGATAGGATTAGAAAGGAGAAACCGATGCACATTGGTTTTAAATATCTGCACATTGTAATGAGTTAGAAATATTGACCCTGGTAAAGCATTCCACTTTCGTGCAGTGCGTGAAGTACGTTATTGAAGCACCAGACCAAATATGAGAGTTATACTCAAGTTTTGGATAAAAAATGCTTTCTAGATTAAAGCCAGATCAAAAGAGCTGAAAACTTCTAGCATCTCCGGAGAAAACCTTTACACTTAGCAGCTTTTTTGGCAATGTCAAATATGTGATCACTCTATAATAAGTGGTTTGTAACGCACATACCTAAGACTGTTAGTTGTTTAATCTCCTCGATGCAAGAACCACCCTTGGGTAGTGTCATTGGGGCAGGGTTACGATTTTGTGATAGTAGACACCATTAAATTTTAGAAGCATTAAATTCTACCCGGTTTTTGAATCTCTATTGAAAAATGCTGTCAAGATCAGAATTTTATGAGCTAAGTCCACATCCGAAGAACAAGTATAAAACTCTAAAAACCAATATGAAAAGCAAAGGGTACTGTCATCAGCCAAACAATGAATGGGTTTGAAGTTTCAGGCAAAAGATCATTTATGAATATGAAAAAAAGAGTTGGAGACAAAACGGAGCCCTGGGGCCCACCAGGTCTAATAATACTGAAATAGAACGGTCCGAAAGGTTATTTCTAACCCAACGACGAAGGGATTCATCAATACCAAATGCACGCATTTTTGAAAAGATAGCTTGATGCCAAACTGCATCAAATGCCTTTGAAATATCAAGTTCAACTGTTCGGTGACGAGTAGAATAAGACAGATTGAAAAGCTAACGAAGTGGTTTTGCCAGCGTTGAAGAACACCTCTTCAGTATAATAGCGGGGGATACTATCCAGTACAGCGGATTTGTGAATGTCAAGATCTTTTAGTACTCTAGCAACTGTTGGGTTAGGTTAGTTTAACGTGGCTGCGGATTTAGAATCCACACACTTAGGCCAAAGGAAAAGGCCCATTGTGATACCACATGAATCTAGAGAATTACTTCTTACTATTCGAACCATATTTGATATCCTTTAAAGTTAGTTGACTTTGATTATCAAAAGAGTAGTCTCCCAGAAGAAGTTTGCGTCTTAGTGAAATAGCAGGGCAAGTGCAGAGAAGGTGAGAGATTGTTTCCTCTTCTTCTTCGTCCATACAGATCCTGCAGAAGTCATTTGAGGTTACATCAAGTCGTATTGCGAGTCTTCCTATAAGACAGTGTCCCGTAAGGATACCTATTAGGGAGCTAATATGAAGTCTGCTTTGAGATAACAAGTCTTTAGAGCGATTTAGGTCCAGTGAAGGCCATATGAGTTTTGTGGCTGCGCATGTTTGTAAATTGTGAAACCTAAAGTTTGCTATCGCAAAATCAGTGTCTTTTAGCATGAGTTTACATGCGGCTATCGCTATACCTATCTCCTCCTTTTCAGGTGGAAAGGCATGACGGTTCCATTTTTACCGAATTCATCGACTGTACAATGTCCCGTGATGTCTCTGTGGCGCCCGACATAGGTGAATGTTAAATTCCTGTGACATCTCCATAAGAGACGATCGACAATCGAGGGCCGTTTGAGATTTGGTTGAGATACCGTCAAGAAATTTAATAGCAGCCTGACTGTCAGAGAAGATGCGGATATCAAAAGTTGATATCTAGCAAATGTACGAGTGCGAAATAAGATTCGTCCCTTGAAATAGTTTACGCTTTCAAGTAAAGGCGGACTCATGTCTTTCACTAGCAGCATCGAATTAACAGCAAACAGCTTTATCAATTGAGCTTACAAAAGGAATGTCACTACGAGCGTAGGAACTGACGATGAAGTTGTGCTGCTCACATTTTTTACAATTTTTAACGTTACTATTTTTAATATAAAATTTAATTCAAGTCGCTGGCGTTTTTGGTTCGAAAGATATGTGGAGTTAACCAACATTTAAATTTTAACTCATTTTAAATTTTCTATGTTAAAAAAAAAAAACACAAAACTCAGTTTTTTGATTCTGCATAGTCCTGCATTATTATCCCTGTAACAAAATTTATTTTAAGTCGATAGTCAATAAACTAGTTTTTGAGCTATGGACGACGAAAAATCTTCCCGCACAAAACGTCGAGAAATGTAAAAGTTGTCAATTTGAAAAATATTTCAGAATATTGGCACACTTTCTTGAAAAGCTTGTCCAGCTACTTGCGTCTTTTGAAAATATTGGCATAATCGATACAACTTAACGAAATGGTTAATATGGACAATTTGTAAGCATTGAGAAAGAAGCGTTAAAAATGGTTCACAAGTTAAATGATTTTTCGGTCAAAGCTTCATCAATGATTGATGTAACTTTAATGTATTTAAAGACGTTGACTACGTGGGCTTACTACCAAATGAAAAATTGATTAAAACAACCCTCTCTGGGGTTTAACATATCGTCAAAAACCTAATTGTTTCGAAAAGCTAGTTTACTCGAGTGATCTACGGTTCTGTATGCAAAACTTAGTAGGTAACGTTTTTTTACCTACACATTAAAATACAATCTAATTTTTAGATTGGTCAGAAAAAAATTGGATAATTATTCTTACTTTTATTTTTTAAGGAAGATTTTTTTAAAGATTTGAACCCTTCTAACTGAACTCCCTTTTATTAAAACAATTGCAGACATTGTTTCGTTTCTTGTTTCCATTTTGAAATGATCTTTTGTGTATAGCGAGTATCCCATTAAAAAGGACATACAAGTGGAAATGGTATGAAGCCGGTAAGTACGACGGAAAAGGAAAATATACCCAATCAAAATAGATTCATGAAGAATATTCTACGTTTATCGCTTAAAAATTAATGTGCACATAAAATTCTGAAACAAAAAGAACAAAATAACGTACCTACATATTTATTATTCTCCATCAAAAGCTGCCAGACAGAGGCCATTTTCCATTGTCTCTCAAACACTAATGCTCGCAACCATTTCTCAATTCCCGCTTTGAGTTTTCTTTAATCAAAGAGTTCGAAGGCGAGATGAGAAGAGCAAAAGCCGGGGTGAGGCATGCTATAGTCGGTAAAGGATATAGGTAACAGACGGTATTCCCTTGTACGTTTTATTTTTTCTTTTTTTTGCTCTGTGAATGAATATCCATCGTCCATTCGTTCGTTCAATTGTCTCTCCTTTTCTCTTTCTCTTTTAAAAAATTATCCTTTGTGCAAAAACAAAAAAAAAAGACAAAAATAAAACAGAGAAAACAGAGAAAAAGGATAAAACACAAATTGCCTCATATAAAATCGAATTTGGGATGAATCTGTTTGCCCCAAGTTGCTCCATTAGGCTGCTCCTTTATTTATGTTCCTACCTATTACCTACCGTACACCTATAAAATACCTATACCTGCACCTATGTCTACATTCAACTATAGATATCATAAGGTGTCATAGAGGAGGTGTAGAGCAGCATGATGTTTGCTTAAAAATCACCTCACCATGAAAATGTCGGTATTCTCCCTTTTGGTTTATTGTATGTGTACACACAAACACACACAGTTTCCACCATTGACTGATGGCCAGTTTTGTGAAAGTTTTGCTCCTGCTGCAGCCAGCAATGCCATATCCTCGGCACAACGACTGGCACTGGCACTGGCACTAGCACACAAGGTGTGAAGTGCTTAATCATCAGCGAACAGCAAGCTATTTGTCATTTGGTCGAACAGACGAAGTGACGCGACGGTAGATTTGAGGAATTATACATAATGGAACAATTTATGTGGAGAGCAAAACCTCTTACATCCTCGCATTGCCTTGCCTCATGGAATATATGGTAGATGGGATACATCATTTTAAGGAATGTTGGTGATGATGAGCGTTATTTTATGTATGTTATTAAAGGTGAATTTTGTTCATGAACCTTTAAATGTATGAAAGGGCGAGGGAAACAGAAAAATAAGCTGCTGAATGGTTGAATGGAGGAAGAATAATTAACATCGATTTAAAAAAGTACTTTGTTTTATGTTCAACTTATATTTTTTACATATCAACTGTACTGAAACACAATACGTTAAACGTTGTTTGAATTTACTTATGGAGTTGACCTACTCTGGATTAATGAAACATAAAAACATATTGATTCCGAAAAAAAAAACTTTACAAAAGCTATAATTCTCAAAAATAAAACATAATACAAGAAAATAGTAAGTATACGCCATAGTGAACTTTTAAATAAAATCAAACTTAAACTTTTTGAAAAGATTCTTATCAGAAATTTTCGCCGAATTTCAGTATGGAAAATATTGAGGGGAAGGAAGAACTATATCAATACAAATTAAAGTGGTTTTAAAAATAAGGTTTTTTTTTTATAATAAGCACACACTCAATGGGATATTACTACCCTTATTATGCAGAGGCACAGTTTGAGCCCTGGAAAGTGAAAAGCGGGTTTAAAAGAAGATGTCGGTGCACATTGCTTTTGAATTCCTGAATATTGCAACGACTAGGAATGAGAGAGTGTACTAAGGTATTCCACATTCGCGTAGTACGGCTAAGGAACTAATCTCTGTATTTGACAGTACGACAGAAGTTGGAATCGAGGGTGTACTGATGAGCATTTCTAGAAGCGTGAGTATTTTGGTTCAACTGCCTATTTCTATAGAGCATACACTATTAAAATAACAGTTAAAAGAGTTAGACAAGAAACCTTACGACGATGGTCAAATAAAGTAAAGGAAGTTATGATGATATTATCATCTATCAATTTAAATGCTCTACGTTCAATACTATCCAAGAGGCTTAAGTAAATTGCAGGAGCACCAGTCCAGAGATGGAAATTTAATTCAAGCTTTGGACGTATATAAGCCTTGTAGATGACATCCAGATCAGAAGGGGTACAGCACTTCTTGCATCGCCTAAGGAAACGCAATTACCTTGTGGCATTTTTGGCGACATCGCGTGTGTGATCCTTTTACAAGAGCTGGTTGGTGACACACATACCAAGAATATTTTTAGGTCAAAATTTATTGAGCTTATCATATTTTGTCGTTGGAGTTCGACATCCGAAGAAGAGGGATGAAAGTCTAAAAATATGAAAAGTTTAGAGTATTAGCATCAGAAAGCAACGCATAATTAGCAGTTGCAGACAGGGGAATATTAATAAAAATGAGAAAGAGTGTTGGAGATAGGACAGAGCCTTGCGGAATACCAGCATTTATTAAGTGGTTTTCAGACTTGAAAACATCCAATACTACTTAAAATGAACGAGCCGAAATGTAATTACTAATTAAATAAAGGAGGGATTCATAAAAACCAAAAGCACATTTTTAATAAGAAAACCTGTAGCCAAGACCTATCAAATGCTTTTGAAATATCAAATGCAATAATCTTTTTTTCTCAAAAGTGATGTAAAGATTTTCTGTTCGGTGAGATGAACCATGAGATCAGCAGTGGACCTATTGCTACGAAAGCCTTACTGACGGTCATAAAAAAGCTTTCAATCGTGAAGATATTTCTTGAGCTGCTAATTAATAAGCGTTTCCATGACCTTTGAAAGAAGGGACGTGAGTGCTATTGGAAGGTTATTATGGGATGATGAAAATTTGCCTTTTTTTTGTTATGCCGTACGGACCAGCGAAGAAAAACGGTCTCAAACTATTGAGATATAGAGCTTTTACTCAAAAAAACACCAAATAAAATCATAGTTTTTGCTGGTTATCTATGTTATGTTTATGTATCTAAAACGAAGTTTCAGAGTGGTACTTTTAAATAAACATCTTCAACTTGAAATAAATATTTATTTTGCATATTGTTAAGTAATTCACAACCTTAAAAAAACACAATCTGCATCAAAACTTAACTTCAATGGAATTTTTTCGAAGTGATGCCATTTTGTATCTAAGTTTTCTGGACAGTAAGTTTGCCACGGTCTCTTAAAATAATTAATTTTAAAAGGCAATCCCAGAAATCGAGATATTTTTGAGTATATAATTAAATATTTTGAGCCTAATGATGAAAAAGTGCCCGAAAATTCAAGCTGAACTATTTTCGATAGCTCTTTTTGTCAAAACGAACAAAAAAAATTATTTAGAAAAAAATTAAAAAAAGAAACAAGAAAATAACAAAGAAGGGAACCACATGAATTTCTAACTCTTGATTTTACCAATGTAAGAATATTTTAACAAAATTATCATTTCAGCTTGTCAATCATTCAATATGAAGCAACAATCTAGAAGTACTCCAATAAAATCTCCAAATAATAGACCAAGTTAAACTTTGTAATAGTTTTCTTATTAAAAACATACATGATATTTCACTTCTTCTGTTAAACGTTCTGTAAGCCTAGAATTTACTAATGGAGTTGATCAGCTCTAAACTAACTTAAAAATTGATACATTTCTGTCAACGAAACTTTAAACGAAGCTAATTCCATGAGCTGTAGTACCCGTAGCATGATGGTTTGTGCTTTGGACTGTCGTGCCAGATGTCTTGGGTTCGATCCCTGCCTATGCTTTCTAAAGTTTCTTTCATGTGTTCTGCCTCTTGCCTCATGGAAAGTGCTTTCTCAAATTAGCCGTTCGGATTTGGTTTAAAACTGCGCCACCCAATTTATTAATTTATAATTCTATGAGTTAACAAAAATGGTAAGTATACGCCGTAGTGAATTCTTAAACGAAAACAAAATCTGATTAAATAAGTTCAAGGAATAACAATAAAGTCAAACAGCTTGAAACTGATTTTCTCTCCTTTCTATTAAATCTACTCTCTTTTTCTATTCATTAACCCACTCAATGGAAAAAAAAGAATGTAATAGTCAGCTCTAAAATATAAATCTTTCGTTTACCATCAGAGTAAGCTTGAATTTCCGAATTATTAAATGATTTAAGTAACAATTTCAACCCATTACCTATGCTCAAAATCTCTTAATCACATAAACAGTCATTGTTATAAGGCCTGAAGGAGAGGCTCTTAACACAAAAATAAAAGCTTCCATTCAGCATAAAAACATCGACACATTGTTATATTTCGAATGTCCTTAATATAAAGACACCACATTGTCATGGCTTTCTATATTGTGGCATTATGATTGTTCCAAAGTTGGTCTTGCGGCCGTATTCACAAGAACAAAACTTTGAATTGGAACAATATAAGTCTTCCTTTTTCTTGTAACGTACTTTTCCTAAGCTCTATATACCTCAGCACAATTTTATTCTTGCTGAATTGAACTGAACTGAACTGGACTGGACTGGCAGTGCTGGTGGTAGTTGTGAGTGGTAAATGGAAAGTGGAAAGTGGTAACCTCTTTTCCCACTTGTTCAAACCTAAAGTGAAGTATAATGTATGTGGTATGTCCATTTCGTATCACATTACCAAAAGTCGAACAGAACAGAATAGAATAGAACTTCAAATGCCACTCCGACACCGTCTCTGACTCCATAGCCGACCTCCATGTCCATAAACGAACTCTATTCCATTTGCGTTCCCATTTTACATCAGAGAAAAGATATAATATGTCTCCACCGACCGACCGCAGGACACTCCAATAAAGAAAGAAGGATTCAATTCTAGAAAACTGGCCCTTACCATAGAATAACTTCATTTCCAACGGAAGTGGTAAATTCTGCAAAAACAAAAAATGGAGAGTTCAAACTATATACATATATGGGTACTATAGGATGTATATAAGAACCGGGTGGGTCGAGTAGTGATATTGTTGGAGCTAGTTCAACTGCATCTATGAATGGATAGAAAACGGGCCTGATGGCTACAGCTGACCTGCAATACCATCGCATATCCCATTATAATGGGGCACTTACACAGTTTCCATTCACATACATACATTGCTGTATCAGCTTCGAGCTTCAAGCACCAGCACCACCACACGAAGAACAACTTACTCTGGCTCTGGCTCTACAATCTACATGTGCTTGTAAGTGCATCAGAGTAGATACAGAAGGCTCTTATGTGGCTTCCTGAAATGAAGTGGAAGTTTTCTAATTCGGTTGCATTCTGAATGGGTATCCGAGATCCGACTAGCCGACCTACCGTACCGACAGACCTACCGACATCCTGGCTGCCATCAACCCCTATTCTGATTTTTTGCCGCTTGCTTTCTATACACATAAGGTGCAAAGTCTGGAAAATGGTTAAGATGGGGTTTTGTGTGTAGAATGACAGAAAATAACTGGGGTGGAATAAGCAATATAGTGCAATAGCACTCTTAAGGGTCAAACAACAGAACGAACAACGACAACTTTGAATGGAAAAATCATTCCTGAATGCGTCTATATGTCGTCTATAGAGAGTTTTATTGTCTGAATGAGTTCTGCTATATTATAATGGAGTGTGGAACTTAAGCCCCACTATAGTAGTTGTTCTTAAATATTATTTTCATCTTTATTTTTATTTTTATTTTAAGCCGATTGTGTTGTGCAGCCTATAATCGGCCTTTGAACCGCACACCTGGATGACGACTGGTGAATTGGATAAAGGATTTGTCTGTCAGTTAGTCTGTATGGAATTATCTAGATGACTGTGAATAGATTGGATGATGAAATGGCAAATCTGGTTTAGGGAATAAATACACGTCGTATACCTTTATGCTGATTGACAGCAGCTGCAAGCTTATATATCCTTCAGATATCTAAAATGTGATTTATGCAAAAGTGACACTGAGGTTTTTCTTTTGAAATATAGAACTTATGGATTTTCTATACTTACATAGGAAAGTTTGGATACATGAACATTGAGAAGAGATATTGACTGACAATATATTTTGGGTGACAATAAGATTGAAAATAATGGGACACGTGTAGCGTTCTGTGGGAGATTGGTTTAAAGCTATAGAATTTCATTTTTCAACAGTTTTCAATACAATGCTTTAAAATCTTTATAAGGATCCAACTAAAAAATAGCTCAAAAGTATGTAACATTTTCTAGTTAAATTTTCTTTTAAGTCTTTATTATTTGCTTGAAACGTAACAATAAGGAAATTCAATCCAATTACAAACTTCCAACTAATGCCAGAGATGACGAATTAAAGCTTTCTGACAAGATTCTCATCAGAAATTTTCCACGATATTTGAGGCTATCATGAATATAATTTCAACCAAAGTTATTTCAATCTTCAAGAATTTTAAAAATGAAGCGGAAGGATTTCTCAGAATATATTGATATTAATAATTAAGTTTCTAGACATGTCCATCAACTTCAAGACCATCAGATTCTTTGCATAATAACGTAACATTTTCGGGCTAAATGATGAAAACTGTCTGATAATTTTATGCTTACAAATTTCTGATAAACTTTAATACAAAAATCATATCTTCTGATAAACATTGCTCAGAGAGTTTTCAGAATCCAGGAAGTATTTTTTCTTCAAAAATGGAACAGAACAAGAAATCTAAGGCTATGTTCGGTATGTCGCCCAAAGTTTGATGGAAAAACTCACTAAGCCTGAAGGCAAAGCTATTAGATAATGTTCCACTCCAACGTCGAATTCTTGATGTTAAACGGTTCGAGCACCTGATTAAGAAGAAACTTCAGACCTTAGAAAAATGTGAATAAACATCTTTCGGGTTTTTTAGCCAAAAAGCATATTCAATGAAGAAATACACAGGCTAACTCATTCGGAATGATATTATGAAAAGAAGTAAGTGGTAATGGATTAAACACCTCAAGAAGGTAAAAGAGTCGGGAGACTGAGAACCACGTGAAAAAGAACAGTCGAGGGGGAATCGTCAAGATTAGATAAGAGCTGCATGGATCTCAAACAAATCGCTGGAAACAGCATACGATGACGCGTAGGAGTAGTTGAAATCCCATGTAACATTAGGGATTACCCAGAGACTTAAAAAATCTAAGGACCTTAGTAAGTAAGTTACTCAAAAATTTAATTTTTTGCAAATTCGATTTCTCAAAAACGGAAAAAATTTTAAACAATCTCAAAATATGAAGAGTAAAAAGTTTTGTATTTTGTTTTAACAATAACTTGTTTCTTACCTCTGACCCTGGTACTATTAGTATTCTTCCTCTAGGCACATATGACAATTGTGTCATATCAGCTAATTTCTCGTGTAAAACTTTCCAGTGAAAGAAAGAGCTCCTAAGATAACCGTTTGGCAATACGAGAAAACCCACTGGGATGGCCTTAATAATTACTTCAGGATCTTTAACTGGTCACTAGGCTTCCTCGATAGTGACGTTGACGCCAGCGCTGATATAATCACAAGTTTTATTCTCCTTGGAATGAGAACTTTTATCCCGAATAGGGTTAAAAGCATCAGACCTAATGAAAACGCATAGTTCGACTCGAGCTGTAAAGAGGTTATTAAGGTCAAGAAGGTAAGTTTCCGTTGTTTTAAAGCCAATCCAACTGAGGAAAACCAGAATAAGTTCAAGCAAGCCAGGAAGGCCTGCAACGCCCATATTTGATGGACAAAATTTTTACATGACCAAAAATTACGGCAAGAAATAATGCAATGTCCCAATGGCAGTACAAATGTTTGATCATTTGTAAAAAACATGAAAAATTCTTCCTCTTTTTCGGTCCCTACACTCGTTGTCAATGACACTCCTTTTGTTAGCTCTTTAGAGAAAGCTAATCTCTTTGCTAGGCAGTTGGCCAATAAAACTACGCTGCCAGTGAGTGTTATGACTCCGCCTGTACTTGAGCGAATTAATGATTCTATGGGACCAATCCTTTTCGCACTCTTAGAGATCTAAACACATATCAATCCGCTGTTCCAGATGGTATCCCCACTTTTGTTCTGAAGGGGTGTTCTTCAACGCTGGCAAAATTACTGGCTAAGCTTTTTCATCTATCCTACTTCTCAGGCCTTGTTCCGAGAGGATGGAAAACTGCATTTTTAGCAGCCCATATCCAAAAAAGGCAAATCTTCCTCACCTTCTAATTACCGACCAATTGCACTTACGTTCCTTCTTTCCAAGGCCATGGAAACGCTGGTTAATTATCAGCTCAAGAAATATATTGAAGATCGAAAGCTTCCTAATGGCCTTTCGTAGCAATAGATCCTCTGGTGATCTCATGCTTCATCCCACCGAACATTTAATCTTTACATCGCTTTTGAGAAAATAAGATTATTGCACTTGATATTTTAAAAGCATTAGATAGGGTTTGGCATTAGGCTCTCTTATCGAAAAGGCGTGTTTTCGGTTTTCATGAATCCCTCCTTCATTGGATTAGTAATTACCTTTCGAATTCAATACAAGTAGTATTGAATGGATTTAAGTCTGAAAACCACAAAATAAATATGTTGGTGTGCCCCAGGGCTCTGTTCTATCTCCAACACTCTTTCTCATTTTTATTAAAGATCTCCTGTCTGCAACATCTAATCCAATACATTGTTTCGCTGACGATAGTACTCTTAGTTTTTCATATTCGTTTTCAGACTCACAGCCCTCTTCTTCGGATGTGGAACTGCAACGACAAAATATGATGAGCTCATTAGATTCTGATCTTAACAGCATTGTCCAATGGGGAATAAGAAACAGCGTGGAATTTATTGCTTCGAAAACGCAATGCAAAATATACGCCCCTGCCGTTTTCCATAAATGGCACTTGCATCGAGGAAACTGAACATCTCGATATTCTCGATATGTGTATCACCAACCACCTTTTGTGGAACGATCACATACGCGATGTCGCGAAAAATGCCGCAAGATGTTTGGGTTTTCTACGGCGATACAAGAAGTTTTTCTCCCCCTCTGATCTGGCTGTTTGAGTATAACTCCCATATCTGGGCTGGTGCTCCTGCAACTTACTTAAGCCTTTTGGATAGTACTGAACGTAGAGCATTCAGATTGATTGGTGATATTACCATTATAAGATCATTTGCGTCAGTTGAACATCGTCGAAATGTGTCTTGTCTCACCCTCTTTTACCGTTATTTTAATGGTTTACGCTCTAGAGAAGTAGCCAACAGCATTCCTTCTCTTAAACATAATATTCGCCCTTCTAGGAATGCTCATCAATATACTCTCGACTCCCAACTTCGGTCGTACTATCAAGTACAGAGATTCGTTCTTTAGCCGTACTATGGGAATGTGGAATGCCTTGCCACACTCTGTCTTTCCTAGTCATTGCAATATTCAGGAATTCAAAACCAATGTGCACCGACATTTCCTTTCAAACCCTCACCCTTTCCTAGTGCTCACACTGTGTCTACATAATAAGGGTAATATATCCCTTTGAGTGTGCGCTTATTATAAAAAAAAAAAAACATATCCACCAAAATAAATCTAAGTCAGAATTTTCTGGACCTAAGGAGATTTGTATCTTACTTTCTTCAACAATAAGTTTCTGGAGTACTTTGACTCCATTAAATAAAAGTTTTGTACAATTTTGTCTATGTTTTTAAAGTAGAGCTAATTTGTATACAATTTTACTGAGCTACATTTTTGTAAAGAACTTTCACTTCACTTTTTATCCATAATATATAGCAATCGATGACTTTTAGGCTTTTGTACGGTCTTAGGTAAACCATTAAAATTGCAAGCTAAACAATTTTTCATCAGACAGTCTTTCATTATGACCGCAGACAAATGAGTATGAAATATTTAAGAAATTAATTGAGTGCAGAAATGGGAAAGGAACAATCTCTAATTGAAAACACTTGTTCTGTGTTTTTTTTTATTGGAATTTCGGTACTTCTGATACCTCCTTTCACAATTAATCTAGGCATTCATTTAACTGTTGTAAGAATCACTTAACTTAATGAACATTTTTGTCTGTCAATCAATCAAATTGAAGCCTCAATCTAAAACAACATCAATATCATCTTCAAATAATGGAACAAGTTAAATTCTGTAATTCTATTGAAGAATAAATTATCTAAAATATCTCTTTAATATGATTAATTAAAATTCAGTCCCACGTCTTTAGCTTATAGATACATTCATCAGATAGAACAATGACACCTACATATGCCTAGGCCCACTTAATTTAAAAATATTTCACTTTGAAACACCCACAATCACCATCGATGGTGTTACTTTGGCACCGAACCTTTACACAATTATTCAATTTCTTAATTCGCTCTCAGATCCGGTTGTCCTTGTCTGCCAGCGGATCCGGATGTCAACAAAAAAAAAATAAAACAAAGCACAAACAAAAAAACACATTGGCTGCCAAAGTAAAGTAATATTGAATTCAATTTACGCCAATATCAATTCAAAATGCTATTTTCCACAATCACTTAGTACATTAACTGAATGTGTCAGCGTTTTAATCCTGATTGCAAAGTAGATACCAGAAGAAATACAAAACAAAAACACAATGCCGTTATACAAACAAAAATATATTATATATTTATATAACAGAAAGGGCAAAAAACCCACATCAACGCCGCCGGATACACCTGACAGACTATTTATTTCCGATTCAATTGGAAGTGTGTCCCTTCAACCGTGTATAGGTGTATATAAACGTTACGTTATAGCACACAAACAGTTAGCAATACACTCAACTCAAAGCAGAGAAGAGAAAATAATAATTCACCTTCATTTCATTTCACTTCACATTTTCGCATTTTCATTTTCATTGCCATAATAAGACCAAGACTGTAGTCTGTATTGGTAGGTATTATATTGACGAGTGGATGTATGTATTTTTGTAATGCTATCAATTACGGAATTTGAAATTTAATCCATTACGCTTAATGAGGTTCGGTTCAATTAAATTAAGCGTTCCGCATCTAATATCCACGTTCTGCGAAATTGTTTCAATTGTTGGCAGCAATTATGCCCAAGGACCATCACTTATCTTCTTCATCATCATCATCGTCATCGTTTCGCATGATGTATGAATGAATTTCTGATGAATGAATTCATAAAAAACAGGATATGCTTGCTCAAAAGCTGATATGGAAAATGGAGTGTGTATTCTATCTGTAGGTACTCAAAACCGATGCCCAAACCCATCACCTACCTACCTTTGTACTAACCTACTCCATCAGTTATTGGAGTTTGATAACTTCCGATTACAGAGCAAATGTTAAGTGCAATCTTATGCAATAGAGTTAGGTAAGCAAGTTTCTCAACCCAGAATAAGCTTTACGTATAGTTTATGGGAGGGAAGTGTGTAAATTTATAATTAAAATCATAAGACTTAAGATGTTTTATATAATCATTAATTTATGATGGAATATTATGTTCCATTGAATAAGTATTATGTATTATAAAATGTACATTCATATGTATGTATGTTTATAAAGGATGTTAGACTTTACTTTCAATATTTATTTAAATCTATGCACATACATAACAGAAAATTCAACAGAATAATAATTCTAAAAATCTGCAGCATGTTCTTGATTCTTCTGATCAAATAAAATAGATTTATAAAATATTTATACACCATACCTGCAACAGGATTAAGCAATAAGGTAGAATTTAAATTTAAGCTTTCAAGTTATTTTTAATTCCAAATATCTAAGAAGCCAATTATGATGTAGATGTTTGTCGAGATGTATTCGAAGTATTTTTGTACTTTGGATTAATTTGAAAGAGCTCCCACATGAATACAATACTTTATATTTTTTAGAAATTCTTAAAATGCACCAATTATTGCAAAAAGTGTTTTATCTAGAAAAATTCATATAAAGACAAAAACGATTGGATCTCATTCTGAGGAAAAAAAATTTTGATCGATTTTTAACAAAAATTCAAAAAATTATGGATTTTAAGTTTGCTAAAAATTTAATTTTTTAAATCGTATATTTATTCTGGTCGAGACCTAAATTTATAGGTAGGCAAATTGTTTAATAACAATATTTGCCTCCATACATTTTTTTTACTGCATTTTTGATGTAAACAAATGAATTTATGCTCACATATTTGTGCCGAAATAATTGTCTTTAAAACTAAATAAACACGGTCCAAGATTTTTCCCAAACATCTAAAGGAAAAAACGCCAAAAATAAAACATTTGGCCATTTACTGCAAACAATATTTTCTGAGAGACACATTTTGAATAATACATTTTATGGCTTTTGTTCCCAAAAAAATGTTGTCATAATTCCGTCTTATTTTTGGGGGTCATTATAATGTCTAGATTATGAAGATTATAAGAAAACCTTGTGGGTTTTCAGTGAAACCAAAATGTTAACATTTATTCGATATATTCTAAATACGATTTTATGATGAAATCACGTTTAAATGTATGAACTGTAACTCAAACCGCCCAAATAACCGCTTTATAAACAAGTGCCACAGGCCTTTGGTGATACCTCAAGGAAGTAAATAGAAAACAATGATGAAATGTTTAATGCCAAAACTTTAATTAATTTTGTATTGTATGTTTCTAATATTTATATTTTAAAATTTATATTAAGCATTTCAAGGTTCCATTCCAAAGAATTAAATAAAAGCCTCTGTGTTACTATAAAATATTAGGAAGCTAAGAACATAACATATTTGTATCCAAAAGTCTATCTTTGAAAATATACTTGCAAAATTCCATTTTTATTTAAAAACTTAAATGAGATTTTATTTCTTATTTTGTATATAAACGGTGATTTTTTAAGAGCTTGAGAACTTTAAAAAAAAAAAAAACGCATAAAATTTGCAAAATCTCATCGATTCTTTATTTGAAACGTTAGATTGGTCCATGACATTTACTTTTTGAAGATAATTTTATTTAAATGTTGACCGCGGCTGCGTCTTAGGTGGTCCATTCGGAAAGTCCAATTTTGGAAATGTTGTCTTCCAAAGCTGGAATAGTTGCTGGCTTTTTTGTGTAGACATTAGACTTGACGTAGCCCCACAAAAAATAGTCTAAAGGCGTCAAATCGCATGATCTTGGTGGCCAACTTACCGGTCCATTCCTTGAGATGAATTGTTCTCCGAAGTTTTCCCTCAAAATGGCCATAGAATCGCGAGCTGGGTGGCATGTAGCGCCATCTTGTTGAAACCACATGTCAACCAAGTTCAGTTCTTCCATTTTTGGCAACAAAAAGTTTGTTAGCATTGAACGATAGCGATCGCCATTCACCGTTACGTTCCGTCCAACAGCATCTTTGAAAAAATACGGTCCAATGATTCCACCAGCGTACAAACCACACCAAACAGTGCATTTTTCGGGATGAATGGGCAGTTCTTGAACGGCTTCTGGTTGCTCTTCACTCCAAATGCTGCAATTTTGCTTATTTACGTAGCCGTTCAACCAGAAATGAGCCTCATCGCCGAACAAAATTTTGTCGATAAAAAAGCGGATTTTCTGCCAACTTTTCTAGGGCCCATTCACTGAAAATTCGACGTTGTGGCAGATCGTTCGGCTTCAGTTCTTGAATGAGCTGTATTTTATACGGTTTTACACCAAGATCTTTGAGTAAAATCTTCCATGTGATCGAATAACACAAACCCAATTGCTGCGAAAGGCGACGAATCGACATTTCACGGTCTTCAGCAACACTCTCAGAAACAGACGCAATATTCTCTTCTGTACGCACTGTACGCATTCGTGTGGTTGGTTTAATGTCCAATAAAGTAAACTGAGTGCGAAACTTGGTCACAATCGCATAAATTGTTTGCTCACTTGGTAGATTATGTAGACCATAAATCGGACGTAAAGCGCGAAACACATTTCGAACCGAACACTGATTTTGGTAATAAAATTCAATGATTTGCAAGCGTTGCTCGTTAGTAAGTCTATTCATGATGAAATGTCAAAGCATACTGAGCATCTTTCTCTTTGACACCATGTCTGAAATCCCGCATGATCTGTCAAATACTAATGCATGAAAATCCAAACCTCAAAAAAATCACCCTTTACAAATTTTTTAATTTACTTTTAGTAACATTTAACATTTGAATTTCACTTAGAAATATTGGACCATCTTTTTTCGAAAATAATAAAAAATATTATAAACAAATTTTGTATTTCTTCCTCAGAATATTTAAAAACAAAACAGTGGTGCTTTCACTGCGCTCTTCTGAAGCGATAAAAAAAATATGGCGTAGGTCTTTTCGACGAAAACCGTAACGTCCAAAGCGAATATTGTTATGGTCAAATAAATTTTTAAAAAGATGCTGGGATATGACCCACACTGATAACTCCACTCTCCCGTCTATAGATTTGTCTTGCTTAAGAGTTTATAGGTTTTTAAGTTTTGTTAAAAAGTTGTGAGTTCAATTTTTCTTACGAATTTAAGAATTATCAACAATATTTCGCACGTAATTAAATAGTTTGATTTCAAAATCTATTTTTGCTAACGAGATTTTTAGTCGAAAACCAATTTTTACCAATTTTAATAACAATTCTTAAAATTTTGTATTTCTCATACAAACAAATACAATTTGAGTAAATGAAATAAATTTAAGACATATCGAGGACCGAACATCAATTTTTATCAAATGTATACTATCTTTGAAGATTTTTTTATGAAAAAACGAACTGTTGGATTCTTAAAAAAAATGATTGAAACAATATTTTCTGTGAGATAAAATAAGTTTGAAGCCAATATTTTTAATTTTTTAAAACCCATTTGAGTCGAAAGTAAACTTTTACCATGTTTAAGTATACCTTTTTTTTAGGGTTTTATTTTTGTAGAAAAAGCTGTTAATTCCATTTTTCTCAAAATTTTACTGAATGGTGACAACAAAAAAATATAAAAATATCTAAAATTTTTGAAAAGAACATTTGTGTCGAAAAAATTTTTTTACCGACTTTTGTTAATTTTTTTTTAAGTTCTTACTTTCTGTAAAAAAAAAGCTATCAATTCGATTATTCTCAAATTTTTATCGAATGTTGAAAACAATATTTTTTATCAGATAAAATAAGTTAGAAGCCATAATCTCAAATATTTGAAAAGGATTTTAAATCGAAATTCAATTTTTACCAATTTTGAGTACTGTTTTTTCTTTAGGTTTTTATTTTTTATAAAAAAAACTGTCATTACGATTGTTCTCAAAATTAAACCAGATGTTAAAAACGTTAGTGTTCGTCTCAGGAAACTAATTTGAAGATAAAGTCATTTTTTATTTGTAACATTTTCGAGGTGACACATTTTTTTCTATGGTAAGAAAAACACCCACGCAATTTTCTTGAGAGCCCTTTCTGCATCTTTCTGCCCGATTATCTTTATAACAAAATTTATTTTAAGTCAATATCTCTTCTGGAACTTGAGCTATGGACGACGATAAAATGTCGCGAACGTACGGTTGTACGAACACACGCTCGCACCGAAATCTCTCAAAAACCTTTTATTTCGACTCTAGAGACCATGAAACGTCGAGAAATATTTTCAGTTATAGTTAAAGTAAATAAAAGAACGCCAAAATTGACAGTTGCCGTTCTGCCCAAAAGAATTCCAAATTTTGAATTTAGGTTTTATGGCATTTATTTTGGGCATTATGTCTTATCACCCAACGAGATATAACCCAAATCATAAAATGACATTAGCCCAAAACCACGCCGTAAAAATATTACTAAGAAAACTTCAAATATCCTTAACAAATTATCATATCACCAAAACTTACTTTAAATGTCGAGACGCCGAAATTTAGAAATTTCATAACTCCCAAAAACTCTTGCATCATTATGACCTTTACCAATAAAAAAGTTAGGTGGTAAAACTTTCAGTTGAGAAATAGGGCCTAGTGCTGCTATATGCAATCAATACAGGATTTTGGGTAGGTGGAAAGTTGGGTGTTTTTTTTTTTTGGTTTAAAGGACGTAAAGATATTTAAATAAAATGCACGACTGGGTCGCACGAACTTGCTACTGTATGCAAAAAGTACTTATATAAGATTTTAAAATATATCTGTAAAATAACTTTGTCTTCAAAGATATAAATGCCATTTGATTTGTCAAAAAAAACGGCAATTCATCCACACAACTCATCCTAGGACATTTCATCCCGCAAATGAAATTTACTTGTAACCGTACTTAACGAAAACAATTGTTTATGTATTCAACTATTTCGTTCAATTGGATAGCCTTATTTTTATTTCATGTTAAAAGAACCAGGATGGAAAGTAAATTATCTGAAGATAAGAAAGAGGAAGAATATGTATGTTTAAATTGTAAAGCGATCACCTATTGATTGTGTAGGTGTAGGAATCCTTCTTTCCTACAAGTTTTCAGCGCAAACATTGAGTTATTCCGTTCAGTTTATTTTTTTCGTCAAAGTTCAAGAAATTGCTATTCATGTGTTGTTTACAGTCAGGCTCTTCTGCGTTTTGGATTTTAGTTATGAAGTGACACGTAAGGTGTAGTTGTAGAGGTTGTACGTTTCTTTAACTAGTACTAAGTAGGTATTTATTCTTTTATATAATCGAAAGCAAGTAAAATATGTGTTAAACAACCTTATTCTTAAAGAATAATAATACTAATATACATATATACTAATACTTCTTGATAGGCACTTTAAAATAGATTGTTGATTAAACATAGCATAATCGTTTCAAGGCCATAGTTGGTATTTACAATAGTTATAGTTGTAAAAATACATAAATTGTACCAAATGCATTAATTTAGATAAAAGATAGGAAAGCAATTCAAATTTTGTCAAAAAAATTTACTAAAAATAAAAATAATTAAATTAAAATAATTAAAAAAAATATTTTAAGATTCAAAAATTTACCTGAAAAATAAGTTTGTCTTCAAAAATTTAAATTCCATTTTATAAATCAAAAAACCGTTGATTTTTCAATTTTTTTTTTTTGAAAATCGTTAGAGCGGTTTTTTTTTAAATTAATTTATTATATATAAAATTTTTCAATTTTCTTCAAAAAATATTTTTGGTATGCAGTTGCTTAGAGATTAAAAATATACGCTATGCATTTGAATTTTGTAAAAAAATATTTACAGGTTTTTGAAATATCGAATTTTGAAAAAAAAAATTTCAATATTTTTTTAAAAATCCAAACAATAAAAAAATGCACTTTTGACAATAAAATATTGTTCAAGCAATATAAAAGCTTATTCAGAGAAAAAATTATTGAAATTGGCTCATAAGTTGCTGAGATAATTAAAAAACAAAATAACGGTTCTATGGGCGGTACCATTCCTGAGCAATACAAAAATATGTTTTTACTTTTAAAAGAATCCAAATTAAAAAATAAAATTTTAGAGGAAATTTAAAAGAAATCTATCGGTTTGTTTTTGAGAAAATTCGAATTTTCGTTTTTCGACCAAAAAAATTGTATGGGAGCCACTGTTAATTTTGATCTGAAAAAAAAAATGAAAAAAACGCTTAACGCAAATCTGCTAAAAACCTTAACTTCCTAGTTTGAACTCAATCGACCCAATGGTTTAGGCTGTAGGAGCGTGGACAGACAGACAAAACTGACCGGACGGAATCGCGGGACCCACTTTTTTCGACTTCTCTACCATCGTAATATCATGTTTGATTAAAATCTCGAGTTCGAAATTTTGCACGAATGCAAAACTTGCCATATAGTTCCTATATGTAGCAAGTAAAAATTGTTTTGGTTGTGTGGCATTTTTTTTAAGGTTTTGGGCGATCGTATAACAACAAAATCTTGATAAAATTGTTTTAGGCATGACATTTTTAAGTTGTGCGATACTTTTTTTTGCGAAACAACTTAACGCCGGAAAATATGATTCTATATGGAAAGAAGTGGATTTATATATCAAAAAATATTTCTTAGAAGATAAAATAAATTTGAAGCCAATATTTAAAATTTTTGAAAAGATATTTTAGTCGAAAATCAATTTTTACCAACTTTTGTATAATTTTCTTTTAAGCCATAATCTCAAATATTTAAAAAGGTTTTTGAGTCGAAATTCAATTTTTACCAACTTTGAGTACCCTTTTTGGCAGAATAACAACTATCAATTTGGGCGTTCTTTTATTACTTTCCGTAGGAAGTCCGATTTGTCGAATTGAAGATTTTGATATTTCTCGACGTTTCAAGGTCCCTAGAGTCGAAATAAAATATTTTTTAGAGAGATATCGGTTCGAGCGTGTGTTCGTGCGTCCGTACGTTCGCGACTTTTTTTTCGTTGTCAATAGCTCAAGAACCAGGAGAGATATTGATTTCAAATAAATTTTGTTATACATATTATAATGCAGAAAGATGCAGAAACGGCTTTCAAGGAAATTGCGTGGGTGGTTTTTTTTACCATAGCAGTTTGAAAAAAAGGTAAAAACTTTGGTTAACCCTGAATATCTTACGAACCAAAAACGCTAGAGACTTGAATTAAATTTTATATAATATGTATATTGTAACGTGATATCAAAAAATATATTTTTTGAAAAAATCCATCTAACGGTTTTTTATGTATCAAAAAAACTGAAAAATAAATGTGTCACCTCCAAAATTTTAGTACTTATATATGATTTCATCTCCAAAACAATTTTGTGCAATGAAGAATAATGTTTTTGACATCTGATTTAATTTTGAGAAATTTTGAGTTTTTTTTATTAAAAATAAAAATCTAAAAAAAACGTTACTAAAAGTTGGAAAAAATTGAATATCGATTCAATTATCTTTTCAAAAACTTGAAATTAAGGCTTCAATCTTATTTTATCTTATAAGAAATATTGTTTTCAACGTTTTGAAAAACGTTTCATAAAACTAAAAAAGTTCTAAGTGTGGGTCGCATCCCAGCCTCTTTTTTGTTTAAGTTTTGGGGCAATGGAGTAATTTTTGGTCGATTTTGCATTTTTACTATTTTACCGTTATTTTATTGGGCAATGATACCGAATTTTTCTTTTTATTTAAAATTTCATAAAACCAAAAAAGTTCTAACGCCCAAAGGTGTGGTAATATTTCTTACATCGTATAACAACAAAACCTTGATAAAATTGTTTTAGGCGCTATGAGATTTTTAAGTTGTGTGATATTTTTTGTGAAAAGACTTAATGCTGGAAAATATGATTTTATGTTGAAGGAAGTGGATTTATAAATCAAAAATAAGAGAATGTTTCATAAGTTGTTGCGGTAAAATTTACCACAACAAGTTTCACTAGCCTATCTCATATCCTTTTTCCTTTTTTAACCTTCCTTCCGTCGTTGCGGCTCCAAAATATTTTAAGAGTTCAGTAGAATCCTGCTTTCCATCAGTCAGTGACCTGCTCTTATTGTATTTTGGAAAAGCAAACAAAATAGGTTTCAATTTTAATGCGGTTGTGTGACAGAGGGTCCACATATCCACTTAGAAATTTGTGACGGGCGGTCACAAAATACACAATTGTGTGACGGATGAGTCACGGTTACGGCCTATTGAGTGTGTGACAGGTGGTTCACACAAGGAAAAAAACGAAAGTGTGCATCCTTGGTATAATTGGCACACCAACCTAAAATTAGTATGGCTTAATGCCCAACGTAAAGTGTCGGAATACGAAGTAAGGTCACCTTGCGATGTGTTTTTCCTTTTTCCTAAAATTGTCTGCACGAAAGTCTAAGGGTTTATAGTCTAAATTTCAAACTATCGGATTCTGCCTCCTAATCTTGATTGAAAACGCTTTCCTCAAGTTATTAAACTGGGCCGGTTTGGGCTGGGGAATTTTATTCGCGAACTTTCAAAAATTTTTCGTTTACTTTTTAGACCAATTGAACTGAACTCGTTCATTAAGCCAAGGTTGGTGTTCAAATCACCAATGTGAAAGAGACCACAAAGGTTTGACTGGTTTTTGAATCGGCATGCACCCCAGCGAAAAAGCCGGGTGTCGCAGTTAGACCGAAAGAGAAAACCAGATCATAACAAAAGGTCAGAGTAGGATGGCAAACTTGTCGTGGCTATTGGATGAGGAAAGTTCGCCATGAATATGGCACTTTTTAGAGAAGCTAAGAAGAGTGAGGTTTAAAATAAAAAGGAGTGAAAAATTTTTGGAAGAGAAAAAAAATAAGAAGAATCGTGTTAGTTTTTTTGTTGTGTTTGGATATAACTAATTAAAATTGAATAAGGGAAAACATAAAAATTTGAGGAAAGCGTGATTAAAAAAAAAAGGAGAGGCAGGACCGATTTTTCGTAAATCAAGGAAGATAAGTATTTTTTTGGTTGAGTGAGTTTGTGTTTTTTTGATCTTTACTTTTAATTTGTAGTTGGCTATAAAAAGCCAAAATTTAATCCGTTAGACTTTCGGCCGATTTCTTTGTCTCCCGAGATTGCGGGACCCGCGACCTTTTGTTCTTTTGTTCTTTGGGAACTTTCCCAAGGTGACCTTTTCTTTGTGTCCTTTGTACACAACCAATTGTTCTCTTTTTCTTTTGTCCTTTCATTTTAAATTGTACAAATTTTGTTTGAAAAAATTCTGGGTTTTATCCCTATATTTATAAAGGTTTCCCAGATACAAAATAAAATATCTTAACCTTTCTAGGTGAAGAATTAATCTTGAAGTTTATTTTATTTTTTTTGGGAAGTAAATTTTCGCTTTTTATTATTATTTATATTAACTGGTGATGGTAAGTACCATAATACTTCCTGGCGCCCATTTTCATTATTTTTTTGCTACGCCCCTGTGTAGTACATTTTATTAATTTAATAATTAATTTCGATTTTATTAATCGAGTTCGATTAATAAAATCCATCTTTTCCAAACCCACCCCCAAACTGAGCTACTGGGTGACAGCACTGTTTTTGCTGTCGGTTGTTAAATTAACAAACCAACCTTTTTGGTATTTGACATTTGTCAATTGTTTTCAATAAGTAGGTATCCACTCGTGCGCGCCGGCTACCTACCAATTGTTATTATATATAATTTCGTTTTGTTTTCTTGTGTTTTGTTTTGTTTAATTTGCGGATCATTGTTCCGCCAACCTAAATTAAAATTTAGTATTATCGTAATATTATTCGGGTTTGTTAATTTTACAACAAAGTTTCAGTCCTGTTGTTTTTGAAAAAAAAAAATTACGTTGGTGTTAAGAAAATCAAATTTTCCAAGTTTAAACTCAATCGACCTAAGATTTTGTTATAAAAAATTTAAAATTAAAAGAAATTTTAATAAATGTTACCAAACATTTTTAACAATTGTTTTTCGAAGGATACAACGTCGAACGGCTACAATCGCCAGAGATCGCCAAATCCTTTTCCGACCGAGTTACAAGCAACCTCTCTCGAAGTTCTCTGCCGCCAACACAATGTATCGAAAACCAGTGGCAACATTGCCAAGATGCAATCAGAGAAGCCGCCTCTGATGTGCTGGGTTTCAAACAGCCACCAACAAGGAACCCCTGGTTTGATGAGGAATGTCGGCATGCAAATGCAGCCAAACAAGAGGCACGCAAAGCGGCGCTGCATAAAAGGACGAGAGCTGCTCGTGAGCTCTATGAGCAGAAGAGGCGAGAGTAACGCCGACTTATCAGAAGGAAAAAGAGAGGGCATGAGAAGCGTGCGGTCGAAGATGTTGAGAGGTATAAAAGCAGGAATGAGGTTCGAAAGATTTATGAACAAGTGAAACGAAATTCACAGGTACATAAACCTAGAACCGAAGGCTGCAAAGACGAAAGTGGAAACATCATAGTGGAACCGCAGTCAATGCTGAGGATATGGAATTACCACTTCTGCAGACTGTATAACGGCGATGAAGAACTGAATTCCGCTGTCAGGCAGGATGACCCATTCGATATAGACGACGAAAGCCAACAATCCCGTCCTCCCGACTTAGACGAAGTAAAGATTGCCATATCTAAGTTGAAGTCTAATAAAGCCGCTGGAGCAGATGGCTTGAATGCCGAGCTCTTTAAAGCAGCTGGGGATAAGTTGGTTAGGAGCATGCACCAACTTATCTGTAAGATATGGTTGGAATAAAACATGCCCGATGAATGGAACCTCAGTATTGTTTGCCCGATCCTGAAAAAAGGATACCCTCTAACCTGCACAAACTATAGAGGAATCAGTCTACTTAACATCGCCTATAAAATCTTCTCTGCCATAATATGTAACGTCTAAAGCCCATCGTCAACAACCTGATACGTCCTTATCAGTGTGGTTTTAGACCAGGAAAGTCCACAGTCGAACAAATATTCACATTACGGCAGATCCTGGAAAAAACTCAAGAACACCAAATTGACACCCACCATCTTTTCATCGATTTCAAGGCCGCATGTGACAGCATCTACAGGGACCAGCTGTATAGAGCCATGTCTAGTTTTGTGCAAGATGACCATGGAGAATTCACGCTGCTCCATAAAGGTTGGAAACAACTTAACAGAACCTTTTGATGTCAAAAAAGGCTTTAGACAAGGTGATGCGCTGTCATGCGATTTTTTTAACATCGTGCTTGAAAGAATAGTGCAGAGCTCACACGTCAACACTAGAGGCACTATCATTCAAAAGTCTGTCCAATTACTGGCATATGCTGATTACATTGACATAATCGGAAGAACTCAGCGTGACGTCAATGGGGCTTTTGTGAGTATTGAGACAGAAGCGGCAAAAATGGGTTTAACGGTTGATGAGGGCAAAACAAAGTACATGCTGTTGTCTAGAAAGGACGTACAACACCGACGTTTTGGTCAAAACGTCACAATCGACAGACGTAACTTTGAGGTAGTCAAGGACTTCGTCTACCTAGGCTCCGCTATTAACGCAGACAAAAAAAACCACCGCTGAGATCAAACGCAGAATAACTCTTGCTAACCGCTGTTTCTTTGGACTAAGAAAGCAATTGAGTGGTAAAGTCCTCTCTCGAGGGACCAAAGTGTTGCTATATAAGACCCTTATCATCCTCGTCCTGCTATACGGTGCAGAAGCATGGACCATGACAAAAGCGGGTGAAAGTACCTTGGGTCGGTTCGAGAGAAAAGTTCTTCGTGTGATCTACGGTCCCGTATGCATCGAAGGGGATTGGAGAAGAAGATGGAACGACGAGCTGTATGGGCCGTACAGTGACGTAGACTTAGCCAGAGGAGTAAAAGTCCAACGACTAAGATGGCTGGGTCACGTAGAGCGCATGGAAACCAATGCTCCGGCCCGGAAAGTCTTTGCATCCGCACCCACAGGACAGCGCAGTAGAGGAAGACCGCGGATCAGGTGGCGCGCACAAGTGGAAGGTGACCTCACCCAACTTGGAGCGCGAAACTTGAGACATCTAGCTAGGGACCGAGCTAGATGGAGAAGTTTGTTGGGTGAGGCCCTAGTTCACACAGGACTGTAGCGCCACCTTAAGTAAGTAAGTAAGTTTTCGATTTCATACTCAAAAATTAAAGAACATATTATTAGCTTAATTATCGTATTTTATATATTGTTTAATAAGTTGTTAGATTGAAGCGTACCAACAGCATCATTACTTCATTAAATAGGCTTTAACTTTTCTTAGGATTCGCTTCTACTTTAATGTCTTTCATTAGATGTCAAATGGCCATACTTGTAACTTCCCTTACTCAAAAACTTTTTAACAAAAAGTCAGTTGTAGAATGTTGAGGGACATTGGAAACATTGCTTATGTTTAAGTGGTGCAGTGATTCAAACTACAAGACTTTGAGCGTTTGAGTCTATCTTTCCCAGTTTAGTTAAATTTAAGCTTTTGATTCTCAAATAAAACAAAGTAAACTTGTATTTATTGAAGGGTAATCCTTAATAGATGTTTTTTCCTATTGCAAATCAAGTATTAAATCAACTATAACAGTTTAATGACACCAGTTATGAATTTAAGTGTGGGTAGAATTCAAACCTTTTTTTTTAATTTATCCACTGCAAGACTTTCACTACTAATAATTTAAAAATGAGGTAATTTCAATTTCAATAAATTCACATCATATCTTCTTACTTAAACTCGATGAACTCATTTATTTTTCGTACTGATTCTTTTTTTGGCACTCACTTTAAGAGACCTTTTTTGAATTGTAATTTTGTCCTTGAATAAGTTTAAATCAAAATTACTGTGAACAATTGAATAAAAATGAAAGATCATTGCTCCAAATCATCACTTTTAATTAAAATTTGAATGTTTTAATCAAAAGAATGAATGTTTAAAATAATGTTTTTATAATTTACATTTTTCACAACTCATTGCCTTTATGGAAAATTATATTTTCCTACATCTTTTCAGCCTATCTTCACAAAAACCTCTTAAAGAAAAGACAACCAGGGTATGTTTATAAGACTCAGTCGTGCATATTCTTCCATTAATTACATAGTTGCTCTGCTTCAAAAAGTCATCACTTTCGATGGTAACCGCACATTTTGAATATTAAGTTCATTGCCAGGCGACAACTATATTGACACCGCCCGTCGACGGTGTGGCGGCGGTGGCGAAGAGCCGCTGTGGATAGCAACACAGAGTGGCAATAACGGGTGTCAGCGACGACGCTACGCCGAGACGCGGCAATGGTAACAGCAATAAGAACAACGTTGAAAATGTCAATAATCATCTTCATCATGATGGTGACCTTTCTTCGTTCGTTTTATAGAGCTACCTTCATTATAAATAAAGGATTGCTTGAAGTGTCTCATTAGTGAAATTTTCCCAAAGAGAACTTTGATTACACTCATCAATTTTCCAATTTTCCCCTAGACTAGACGAAATTAATTAAGTATCATTAATAGTGTACTGTTTTCTGTGTATCTATACGAAAAGGACGACGACGGCGACGATTCCTTGTGGTGTAATTATGAAATTTTTCTCCCGGTCCATCATCAGTGTCACTTGAATAATTCTTTTCCTTTTGTTTTTCACGGAAGTTCCTTCACTCACACCACATGAGGACGAAATGTACTTTCCATTTGTTTCGATTGACTTTACACAAGGTACGTGATATTTTTCCTGTTTACGAATATTTCTACTTCCGTTTTCTTATTTTATTTCAGTTATTTTTAAATTTTCCCGGAAATGTAAAGCAATACCTATAAATTGAGATACCCAAATCATATCGAAGGATTCTAGGACAAAATATGTCAAAATGTTCAGCAATTTGTCATTGAATAGACACATTATATTATTTTACTGTACTATACATATACCTATGCATGTGTGTTGGTATGTAGAGAATTAATATATCTTCATCTTCATGTGCCTGATATGTTCTCCTGTGTGAATGTGAATGCCTTAAAGGCCAAAGAGGATCTTTTATGCAAAATCGTTGTTGAAAGGAATGATGTATCATGTTTCCTCGTGATGTATTATTATTATTTTATAAATCCCTTCGGGCTAATCAGTTAAAAGTTGATTTTGTGTTTCCTTGTTTTTTTTTCTTTATTTACTGTGCTGTGTTTTTATATTTTTGTGCAATTGAGTGTTTGACAGGGGTTTTACATTTTTATTTTGTGTTTTTTGGCTTGGGTATTTTTTTATTCTTATGAAACTTTTTTATTATGTATAGAAACGTTAACAGTATTGGATTGAGGAAAAATGATAAGCTACATAAATTTAAACTGATTGAGTGTTAGACATCGTAATAATTTTTTGTGTTAATATTTTTTTTGTCATTGGAGAAAAAGATTTATGGTAAGAATTTTGTAGGAAATAATGTCAAAATTTTGAAGACGATTTGGGAAGTTTTTGGACAATCGGGAAGTGTCAGTTTATGTCAAGATCTGATTCAAAAGTCTATTTCACACCATTTTAAACAAAAATGTTAAAATGTATTGAATCAAATCGATATATTATAAGAGTATTCCGAAAGATTTCCAATTAATTAGATTCGCAGAGGTAAATTATTTAGGTTAGGGATTTTTTCTCAGAAATAGCGAGATAGCTATAGAAGTTATTAAGTTGGCAACACTAATAATAATAAAATAAATGTATACGAAATAAAACAATTAAGAACTTAAAAAAACGCTCTGCTATGCATAATTTTTTCACAAATGCTCAGTTTACAAACAAAAATGTAACCATTTAATTTTTGCCAACCACTGTACAACAAGATAAACATAAAGTTTTTATAATAAAAATAAACTATATATATATTGCAGACCGAGTATCCCTAGAGCTTGTGAGAAACATACTGGCAGCTTTGCAAAAAATCCATCAGGAATGCTGCGGAAGAGATGCTAGGTTTTTCACAGCCGCCACCAAGGAACCCCTGGTTTGACTCCGAATGTACTCTGGCAAACAACGCCAAAACGGAGGCATACAGATTTTGGCTGCAAAGGAGGACATCATCTTCTAGCCAGCTCTACGTCGACAAGAGAAGGTATGAGAACCGCTTGCTCAAAAGATGGAAAAAAGCCCATGAGGAGATCCAGGGATGTTTTAACAGGAAACATGTGCAGAGCTTTTATAGAAGAGTCAAAAAGAAAACAACGGGATTCACAAGCCGCCCTGGAACCTGCAAAGATAATTAGGGAAATATCGTTGTCGAGACGCAGTCAATGCTAAAAATCTGGAGAGATCATTTCAACCAACTTTTTAATGGTGATGAAGTCAGCGATTCCGTCACGTCAAATCCATTTGGTTGACAATCTAGAGTTTCACCCACCCGACCAGAGTGAGAACAAACTAGCCATCACCAGGCTGAAGTCGAACAAAGCGGCCGGTGATGACGGTCTGCAGGCGGAGCTTTTAAAGTTCGCTGGAGCAGATCTGGTAGGGATCAAGCAATACCGAGTTACTAAAATTTAGTCGGCAGAAAGCATGCTTTACGAGTGCAACCTAAGCACTATCTGCCCGATACATAAAAAAAGGGGACCGCCTTCTCTGCGCCAACTACAGAGTCATTAGCCTTTTAAACATCGCTTACAAGGTCTTGTCCAGCGTATTGTGTGAAAGCCTGAAGCCATTTACTGACGAACTAATTGGCCACTACCAGTGTGGCTTCAGGCCTGGAAAATCTACCATCGACCAAATTTTCACCAAACCCTGGAAAAGACCCATCATCTTTTCATTGATTTTAAAGCAGCTTATGACAGTGTAGACAGGAACAAAATATAACGTTGAGTTTTGGTATCCCTAGCAAACTGATACGATGACGTTGGAAAATACTCGCTGCTGCGTCAAAATTGGAAGAGAATCAAGCGAAACCTTTCGAAACCACCAGAGGACTTCGACAAGTCGATGAGCTATCATGTAGCTGCTTCAATATTGTTCTTGAAAGAGTGGTGCGCAACACCACCATCTTTCAAAAATACACCCAATATCTTGGATATGCAGATGACATAGACATTATGGGAAGAACCAAACGAGTAGTGACGGGTGCCTTCTCTAATATCGGGTATGAGGCGAAGAAAATGGGTCTTGACATTAACGAGGACAAAACGAAGTTTTTACTGTCGTCAAACAGATTCGATTCACAGCCTTAGACTTGGTCAAAATGTTAAAATTGACAGGTACAAATTCTTGGGTCCAAACGAATTTGTCTATCTGGGCACTGCTGTTAATTCTGCAAATGACATCAGCTCGGAGATTAAACGTAGAATTAGCCTTGTTAATCGCTGTTCCTTTGGCCTAAGCTAGCAGTTGAGGAATAAGGCCCAATCGCCAAGTACCAAAGAGAGACTGTACAAAACTTTAATGCAGAAGCATGGACATTCTCCGTGGCGGATGAAGGATTTGGTTCGACAGGCAAAGTAACATATGGCGGGGAAGATTTAACCAGGAGTTATACGAGCTGTACAGCGACTTGCCACTGGTCAAAAAACTGCGTGTTCAACGCTTAAGATGGGCATGTCGAGCGAATGAACATCGAAGCTTCAGCCCGTAAGGTATTCAACGCCAAGCAGAAGCAGTCCTCATCTCCGGTGGAGTAATGAAATTGAGGCCGACGCACGTCAACTTGGTATTCGAAACTAGAAGCAGCAAGCTAGAGATCAAGTAAGCTGGCGAAAGTTATGACTTAAGGCCCAGGAGCGCAAAGCGCTGTAGCGCCAACTAAAGTTAGTAAAGTAAGAGTTATAAAATAATATTGGTTTCAAAAATAACCTGCTCTATAAAATAGTCTATGCTACGTAATAACATTGGTCAAAAAATAGCAAGAGAAAGCTTGGGAAAAAAATAACATAAATAGTTATCAAAGCTAAGTTATTAAAACAGGGTTACAAAAAAACCTGGGTTATAGAATTACCAACGTTTCAATACCCATTGTGAAAATAAGTTGTACCACAACCTTGGTTACAAATTAACCTGAATTCAAAAATGACCGTGATTCAAAATAACATGCGTTTCCATTATCTGGGTCAAAAATAACATGGGTGGAAAAATAACTTGAGTTATAAGAAAAAACTTGTTTAAAAAAATAAAGAGATTTGAAAAAATGTCCTGGGTTATTAATTAACCTGATTATAGAACAGTCTGAGCTACAAAATTACCTTAATCATAAAATACTCACTAACCTAAGGTAGCACTACAGTCCTGCGTGAACTAGGGCCTTACCCAACAAACTTCTTCATCTAGCTCGGTCCCTAGCTAAGCTAGATGTCTCCAGTTTTGAGCTCCAAGTTGGGTGAGGTCACTTTCCACTTGTGTGTGCCACCTGATTCGCGGTCTTCTTCTACTGCGCTGTCCTGTGGATGTGGTTTCATAGGCTTTCTGGGCTTGGACTTTTACCCTTCCGGCTAAGTCTTCATCGCTGAACAGCCCATACAGCTCGCCGTTCTATCTACTCATCCACTCCCCTTCGATGCATACGGGAAAGTATATCAGACGAAAAACTTTTCTTTCGAAACGATCCAAGGTGCTTTCATCCGCTTTTGTCATAGTCCATGCTTCTGCACCGTATAGCAGGACGGGGATGATGAGGGTCTTATATAGCGACACTTTGGTCCTTTGAGAGAGGACTTTTAAGCTAAAAAAACAGCGGTAAGCAAGAGTTATTTTTTGTTTGATCTCAGCGCTGGTGTTATTTTCTACGTTTATAGCGAGGCCTAGGTAGGCGAAGTCATTGACTACCTCAAAGTTACAACTCTCGATGGTGACGTTTTGACCAAGACGTCGTTGTTGTATGTCCTTTCTTGACGACAGCATGTACTTTGTTTCGCCCTCATTAACCGTTAAAGCCATTTTTGCAGCCTCTGCCTCAATACTCACAAAAGCCCCATTGACATCACGCTGAGTTCTTCCGATTATGTCAATGTCATCAGCATATGCTAATAATTGGACAGACTTTTGAAAGATAGTGCATCTAGTATTGACGTGTGATCTCTGCACTATTTTTTCAAGAACGATGTTTTTGACATCGAAAGGTTCTGTTATGTTGTTTCCAACCTTTATGGAGCAGCGTGAATTCTCCTTGGCCATCCTGCACATACGGACGAGTTTGGCATAACATGCTGTCATATGGGGCCTTGAAATCGATAAAAAGATGGTGGGTGTCGATTTGGTGTTCTTGGGTTTTGTCCCGGATCTGCCGTGATGTGAATATTTGATCAACTGTGGACTTTCCTGGTCTAAAACCACACTGATAAGGACCTATCAGGTTGTTGACGATGAGCTTAAGACGTTCACATATTACGGCAGAGAAGATTTTATAGGCTATGTTAAATAGACTGATTCCTATATAGGTGGTGCAGTTTAGAGAGTCTCCTTTTTTCAGGATCGGGAAAACAATACTGAGGTTCCATTCATCGGGCATGCTTTCTTCCGACCATATCTTACAAATAAGTTGGTGCATGCTCCTAACCAACTTGTCTCCAGCTGCTTTAATGAGCTTGTCATGCAAACCATCCGCACCAGGGGCTTTGTTATATTTCATTGTTATTTTGATGGGACTCTTGGCTTTCGTCGTCTATGTTGAATGGATTATCCTGCCTGACAGAGGAATTCGGTTCTTCATCACCGTTATACAGTCTGCAGTAGTGGTCCTTTCATATCCTCAGCATTAACTGCGGTTCCACTATGCTGTTTCCACTTTCGTCTTTGTAGCCTTCGGTTCGCTGTTCTTAATTTTTCGGACTTCATTCGTGCTTTTAAAACTCTCAACATCTTCTACCGCACGCTTCTCATGCTATCTCTTTTTCCATTTAAGAAGTTGGTGTTCCTCTCGCCTTTTCTGCTTATAGAGCTCATGAGCAGCTCTCGTCCTTTTACTCAATCATAAAATATATATAGGCTTAATCTGGTTAACCATGCTTTAAATTTAGCTAGGGTTACACAATGTTCAGAGTTAACCTGGGTTTCATCATAAAGTCCGTTTCTATAAGGCATGGATTACAAATTACATGGATAGTACAGCAACTTGGGTTTTATAATATCCTAAATTTTTAAAAAAACAGGGTTGAACATTACTTGCTTTAAAGATAACCAAGATGAACAACTTAGTTGAATAAGAAATTATTATAATGTCGAAAAATTAACTTTTGGATAAAGCTAAATTCTTGTCGATTTAAAAAAAAATCATATTTATTTTACTTCATTTCAAAAGTGTATACCTTAAAACACATAATTTAGCTAATTAACACAGCAAAAGGACGCATTTTTAAATTAGACTAATTTTAGGTTTACTTTAAGGTTTTACTAGGCCATAACTTTTTAAAATTATTTTTGAAGTTCCATTAAAACAACGAATATTTATTATGAAGTTCGGTAGCTTACTTTGAACCACCACATACCTTCATATAGTTCAGAAAACTAAGAACATAAAATACACTCTTCTAAGTCAGCTGGTTGAATACTTAAATTTCAAACGCAATCCAGAATCTTTGATGAGCTTCCAAAAAAAAAACAATTTCCTAGGCCTAAAACATGCATTAGAGAAAATTAGTCCTACCATGTGTGAAGAACTAATTTACACATTTCTCTGTAAGACCGTAGATAATAAATTTTGTAAACCTACGAGCATAAACAGAGATAAATAAGAAAACTACCAAGAATAGAAAACTTAGCCATTTTATTTGTTTTTCCTTCTCAAAATAACCCTCGTACTAGTCCTTTAAACTATTAGTCCTATGTTAGCCAAATCTCTCTACACCAATTGAATTAATTCTCGAAGAAGGAATACAAAAAAAAACAAAAAACAAACCTTTTTTCCACGTCTCTATGCGAAAATAGCCACTTATAAAAGTTTATTATGTAGTTATTTGGTCCTTTATTTTTTTTCTTTATAAGCCCATATAATACTTCCTTTGCTAACAAAACAAAAACCATCGCATATAACACTATCCCAAAACCATTTCCAAAAAACCCCATAAATACTCAACCGGAATATTAATTTCGACTCTGCCTTTGCCGTTTAGGTAAGGTAACCTTCTAAATACTTCGAAACGATTAAATAATAGCAACCAACTGTTAGCACATTTAACAGAAAAAAAAAATATATATATATATAAATACTTATACCTTAATAATTTCTCTGGAAAAAATACCCACACCTTCATACAAACATATATAACATAAAAGATTTAGTTGAAAACTTTATAAAATGCTTGGTATTAAATATTTATTGCCTTGGCTCAACTCAGCAGCCATACTCACCACCCACCACCAACGCCCTCAAACCCTAAACAAAAATTAAGTACTTTAAGATATGACCTGAATGTTAATAATTCAGACCTTCACACACAGAGGGACGACATTACCCAATCCCTTTGCCAAAATCAAAAAGAGAAGCAGAAACAGAAAGCGGGCCATTGACTATACCAATACCAACCAATACAAAAGTATTAAACTAAAGTTCAGTCTTGTTCAGGATTCAAGGGCTTAAAAACCAATCCCTAGCCTGTGCAGTGTGCGGGTCTCCATCAGGAAAATAATAATAAGAAGCAATTAATTTATAAAATAGCTACCAACAAAACTTTGTAATGGTTAAAAGTTTCATTCTTTTTTCGTTTCCCGAATTGTTTGTCAAACTTTTCCATGTTCGATACATTTGTATACCTACGTGTATATGTACCTATACCGATCCTACCTGGGCTTTCGTATATTAATAATAATTTATTCATTATTCCTTAAACGGAAGAAGAAAAATATATCAGTATAAAAAGACCTTACGCAACATAACGTAACAGCTGTT
This sequence comes from Eupeodes corollae, assembly GCF_945859685.1. Classification (NCBI taxonomy): domain Eukaryota; kingdom Metazoa; phylum Arthropoda; class Insecta; order Diptera; family Syrphidae; genus Eupeodes; species Eupeodes corollae. Next base: position 138,954,916 of record NC_079148.1, on the reverse strand, counting down.
GTTGGGCTGGCATCCTGTGTTCAGCTGAAGATGCTTTAAATTAAATATTTACTTTTGACTTGTATTTTTTTACCCGGTGTAAAAGGTGTGGATGGGATGTGGATGTGGAAGTAATTTAAATATTTCATTTTATCCCATTTTGTAATTTTCTACTGTCAACTGTCACATTTCCTTACAGGATTTTTTGATTCGTCCTTTCACAAATTGGTTGTATGATATTTAGCTTGGCTCACGTTTTACGTGACAAAGCTCTTTTTTTCCTTAAATTATTTTGATTGATCCAGTTTAAGGGAACATTTTTGTATGTGTAGTTATTTCTTGGAACTTATGTGTACATGTAAGTTTTATATAAGTAGATACACATAACTTCAGATACACAGTCTTAAGTAGGTATATCAAGGCAAGTTCGGTTGGCGTGGGAGGGATAAGTCCTTATTTTTTGTGGTTTAACTTTAATTGCATAAGGATTGGCATGGTAACTTCATATTACAAAAAAAAATACTGAATGCTTAGGACAGTGCTATACAAGCTACACTGTTACCTAATTAGGTACCTTACAAAAGTTTATTTTTTTGCGAAACAGTTTACAAATAAGGGGTTTTGTTTTGTGGTCAATGAGAGGATTAACTTTTTAATCATTACATTTTTTAGCTTAATTAATTAAAACATCCTTGTTATTGCAATTTGGTGAGTTTGAGTGGGTCCTTATGTACATGCACAGGTTTTTTTTTTCAATTAAGGACTTCATTTGAGATTCTCATCTCTAAAATTTAGTTGTTGGTTTCACTTGAACTTAAAACTACCAACGGGAGCTTACTCACGTTCAGGTCAGTTGTAAGCACTTTTAACGATGATTGACAGAGTTTTTGATTTAAAAATTAATTATTGGGGCATTGCACCAGGTCCCTTATAGGTTGGGGGTTGTGCCGTTGGGGTGCCTTCCTGGACACGTAAAAGCTTTCATAGTTGCGAAGCACCAACAAGCCTCGGATACGGACGGATTCACTGTCGACAACCCACGCAAACGAAATAAGGACAACGAACTTCGGATATGTACGTGGAATGTTAGGTCAATTAACATACCACGTGCAGCCGAACAATTAGCGGAAGCCCTAAACTGCTGCAAGGCAGATATTACCGCCACCCAAGAAGTACGATGGGATAGACCGGGCAAACGCAAACTAAAAGACTGCGATATATACTATGGCGACTGCTACAGAGAACAAAGAAAGCGTCTATTTGGGTGTGGATTTGTTGTTGGAACTAGACTCAGGCAAAAACCCTTGAGATTCAACAGTGTGAGCGAGCGCATTACGACGATCCGCATCAAGGCTAAATTCGCCAACATAAGCCTAATATGCGCGCATGCCCCAACAGAGGAGAAAGATGAAGACGCCAAAGACATATTCTTCGAGCTCTTGGACAAGACATATGAGCAGTGCCCTGGCTATGACATTAAAATTGTCGTAGGAGATTTTAATGCCAAGCTAGGAAGATAAGACATCTTTGGTGGCATAATCGAGAGATACAGCCTGCACTACCTCGTTGTAGCCAAGGTACGGATACGGATATCCCGATCCAGTGAAACGAGCACGAGAGGAGAGAGGTACACCGGTTTCTTAGCTGGAAAAAAAGAGAGCATGAGAAGCGCGCGATCGAGGAGATAGAGGGATGTCACAACAGGAATGAGGTTCGTAAATTTTGCCAAAATGTAAAATAAACCACCCAAAGGTAATAGCCACGAACCGAAGTCTGTAAAGACCATCAAAAACATCGTAGTAGAACCGCAGTCTATGTTGCGAATATACATAGAAAGACCACTTTTCCAAATTATATAACGGTGATGGCAAACCGAATTCCGCTGTAACGGAGATAGAACCAATCAATCCAGGCGACGCAGATCAACAATTCCACCTACCCGACCTTGACCAAGTGAAGATAGCTATATCTAAACTTAAGTCAAACAAAGCTGCTGGAGCTGACGGCATCGCTGTCGAACTATTCAAAGCAGCAGGCGATGACTTGGTAGGGATCATGCACCAACTCATCTGCAAAATATGGTCGGTAGAACGCATGCCCGATGGGTGGAATCTCAGCATAGTGTGCCCGTACATAAGAAAGGAGATCCTCTAAATTGCGCCAACTACAGAGGCATCAGTCTTCTTAACATTGCGTACAAGATCCTCTCTGCCGTTTTATGTGAACGTCTAAAGTCATCCGTCAACAACCTGACTCCTCCTTATCAGTGTGGCTTCAGACCAGGAAAGTTCACTATCGACCAAATATTCGCACTACGGCAGATCTTGGAAAAAACCCAGGAGCTTCAAATCGATACCCACCATCTCTTTATCGATTTTAAAGCCGCGTATGACAGCATCTATAGGGAAGAGCTCTACCGAGCAATGTCTAGTTTTGGCATCCCTGTCAAACTTATGCGTTTGTGCAGAATGACGATGGAGAATGCACGCTGCTCTATCAAGGTCGGAAAAGATCTTACCGATGCATTTGATGTCAAAAAAGATTTTAGACAAGGCGATGCACTGTCATGCGACTTCTTCAACATCGTTCTGGAAAGAATTGTGCAAAACTCAACCGTCAACACTAGAGGCACAATCTTCCAAAGATCCATCCAATTACTCGGATACGCAGATGATATTGACATAATTGGAAGATCAAAGCGTGATATCGGTGGACCGTTTTTGAGCATTGCGACGGAAGCGAAGAAGATGGGATTAGTGGTCAATGAGGGCAAGACCAAGTATATGCTGTCATCAAAAAAGGACACTGAACGACGACGTCTTGGACAAAACGTCACCATGGACAGCTATAACTTTGAGGTAGTTAAGGACTTTGTCTCCCTAGGCACCGCTATTAATGCAGACAACGACACCAGCGCTGAAATCAAACAAAGAATAACTCTTGGAAATCGCTGCTTCTTTGGACTTAGAAAGCAATTGAGAAAAAAAGTCCTCTCTCGAGCAAGTAAAATCACTATCTATAAGACACTCATCATCCCGGTTTATTTATGGCGCTGAGGCCTGGACCCTAACAAATAAAGATGAGAGCATTTTAGTATGCTTTGAGGGAAAAATGTTTGGTGTGATTTTTGGTCCCGTCTGCATAGATGGAGAATGGAGGAGAAGATATAACGACGAACTGTACGGGCTGTACAGCGACACTGACCTAGTTAGCAGAATCAAAGTCCAACGGCTTAGATGGCTAGGTCATGTAGAGCGGATGGACATCAACGCTCCAGCCCGGAAGGTCTTCGAATCCAATCCCGAGGGACGGCGCAGTAGAGGAAGACCGTGACTCAGGTGGCGCACGCAGGTGGGAGAGGACCTCAACCAACTTGGCGTGCGAAACTGGAGACAGCTAGGGACCGAGCTGGCTGGAGACGCATGTTGGTTGAGGCCCAGGTCCGCCCCGGACTGTAGCACCACCTTAAGTAAGGAAATAAGTAAGCATCGTCTTGATTTTTTCTATGTGTTTTATCAATATTTTTAATTATATATCATTTTAAGAATAAAAATTTATTTATTTCTTAATTTTTTATGAAGATTGTTATTTTTTGCCTTTTTTAATGAATTTGTGAATTATTTATTAAGTTCCTGTTTTGTTAAGTTTATACCTTTACAAGAAAATTAAAGTGAAGTCTATGTTTCATGTTCAAAAAATGTTTGGTTTTATTTAAGTTTTTTGTTTCAAACCCACTAAAATTGATTTTTTTATGTCCGTTTTATTACGTGATGAAATTTTATTATTTGTGTAAATGTTTGTCAAATGTGCATATTTTTGTCGTATGTGTATAAGGGTGTCCCGACAATTTTTTTTTTTGGATTTTCCGAACAAAAGACCTCTCAAAAATTGCGTAATTGGACTTAGATTACAAAAATATGTAAAAAAAATATTGAAATTTGTCTAGGGGGTTGTACCGACCCTTTCTTACTTTCGGTTCGTGAGCTTCTATTTACTTTAAAATATTAACTTTTTGATCTTATTAGGTTTAGAACATATTTGACGTTTTGATTCGCATGCAACATTACGTTTCCAGCGGTTTCAAATTTATAAGGTTTTAAGCTAGTAATACCCTCAATAGGTGACCAAAATTGATTTTTTTAATTTTTGGCTCATATTGCTATCATCATCATTTTCCTGGAACTTAAAACCACAGCTTTATAAATCTGACACAATTTGAATTAAAGTTTCTTTACCTATCCGATTTTGAAGAAAAATTTGTTTATAAATTTGAGGCCTACATGCACAAATGACTTTATTTATTGGTGTCCTTTAAGGATATCTGTTTTTACCTGTAAAATACACAACTCAATCCAGTAATATAGTCGGATTTAAAACTGAAGGCTGTTTTCTACCTGACAAATATCTACACAATTCAATCCGGTAATAAAGTCGGATTTGAACCGCAAGGATTTGAAAAGTGGGCGTTTTGTGGACAAATATGAGAAAAACCACATATGTGGTTTGTTGAGGAAACGTAGAGGTTTTTCATTCGCCATTTCTTTATGACTAAATGGGTTGTTGACCTCCATAGTTTGTAGACCTGATCTTATACAAAAGCCACAATTTGAAGTCCTTAGTATTCATTCGAGATCCTCAAGTTCGTTGTAACAATATTTGTGATTATTTTTTAATTACTTAAATCCTGTTTTGAAAGGTACAATATTGTGATGCGATACCCCAAAAGCAAACAAAATACTAGTTTCGAAAATAAACTGAAGTGTTTTTTAGAGTCATCTGAGAAGCTTTTCGGCGTTGCTGCTTGTAAATGCACTTCAATTGAAACTTGTTCAATGTTCGTGTTTAAAACCAAAGAAAGTTCCCATCCATGAGAAAAGTTTTTTGTTGGATCAAAGAAATTAAAGGAAAATGGTTATAAGCGGGGTTGGCAAGAAAGAAACAAATATCTTGAAGAAACGAGAGCAGTGGCAAATTGAAGAGTCAAAGAGGGAAGCAAAAAAATGGTCTACAAAGGAAACGGATATTGTCTCAGGAAACTGCAATGAAGAGTTGGTGCGTGAATCTTCCCTAGAAGCACATTCGGTAACAGAGGCATCCCCAATAAACCCCACTTTGCCAGAGGCACCATCGACTTCAAGAGCTTATCGCAATAGATTGATGTTGTCAACAGTTGCCAGGGTATGTGATCGATACGGTTTATCAACGCGATCTGCTGATGCTGTCGCTTCTGCTGTTTTGGCTGATGTCGGCTTGGTTTCTTCCAAAGATTCAACTCTTGTTATAGACAAAAAAAAGATCCACCGAGATGTATCGAAATCACGTAAAGAAGCTTTAGAAGATACTGGAGGTATTGCTATAAAAAGCATTTACTTTGATGAAAGAAAGGACAAGACCCTGATAAATGAGAAAATAGGGGAAGAACACATCTCAATTTTGGCAGAACCTGGATCAATTTACTTCGAACACACAACAACAGGTCGTGGGACCGCAAAAGGGATTTTTACAATCACAATCTTTTAAGAGAGCCAAGGTTGGAATTTAGATGACGTGCTTTGCATTGGATGTGACGGAACTGCAACTTACACTGGTTAAAAGTGACTCGTCATTTAATATTCAGAGGAGTTCTTGAAGAGACCGCTGCAATGGTGTATTTGCATGCTTCACGACAATGAGTTACCTCTTCGTCAATAGATGGTTGCACTTCGGGTTCTAGAGAATATTCTGGACCTATTGGGAAACAATTATCTGATTGCTCCGTGAGCTTTTGTGCAGTGACTGGTAATATGCCTGACTTGCCGAAAAATGTGGTTGATGAACTTAGTACGGATCAAAAATATCTTTATCAGATATGTCAAGCTGTATCTACTGGTTTCTGTTCACCTGAGAGAGCAAACATGGAAAAATGGCGCACTTGCGATGGCTTACTTCAGCTAATGGCATACTGAGATTTTATGTTAGTACTCTTCGTCCATCAGAGAATTTGCTATTGCTTGTCAACTACGTCGTCAAAGTATACGCTCCAATTTGGTTCCGAATCAAGCGACAAGCGTCTTTTAAGGATGGAGCCAAACATATTTTCCAATTAATTAGGTACTCTCGATATTTACCCGAAAATTTGAGATGTGTTGTGGATTCTGTTATAGGAAGAAATGCTTATTTTGCACATCCAAAAAACCTGCTTATCAGTATGTTGTTTGGTGAAAGGGACCACATTCAGTTCTGGTATTGCGAAGAATTAAAAAAAGCTAGAGAAGCTGAAAATATCAACAAACGCAAGATATATAAATTATAAACCACCAAAGATCAACTTCTGTGCTAAAGATTATACCGAAATTATTTTGTGAAACGAATGTCAGGTAACATCACCGCCGGTTCTTTGACATATTTCTATTGAAGACCTTCACATCATGGCAAGAGCTAAGTGCTTGGAAATTGTTGACTTTCCCTGTCACACCCAATCTGTGGAAAGAGGTGTTAAACTGGTAACAGAAGCATCACAGAGTGTAACTGACCTTACTTCTAGAGATGGCTTTATTAAAAACAAGTTAAAGTCTCGTGCAGAAATGCCAAATTTCGGACACAAACATAAATTTAAATTGTAAGGTTATGTCATTAATTAAAAATTATTTCTTGCTTATTTTGTTTTTATGTGATTTGTTTAAATAATATTAATACATAATAAAATACGTTTGAAACTTAATTTTGTTTATAGTTTTATTCAAACGGTTAAAGTATGTAAAAACAGGAAATTTAAAAAATCTTCAAAGCTCGGTACTACCCCCAAGATGACATGTCCTTTCAGTTTTTTTGACGTTTTCTTTTTCAGTGTAAAATAACGCAAATTTTTTCTCATACATCGACGGGTAACCCTAATGTGTATGAAAAACAAACGTTTTTAGTAAAAATGGAACATACGTCAAAATGATATTTTACTAAATTGGTTTCAATTTTCGTTATAGGGAATGCATACTTTATATTTTGCTTTAAAATAAAATTTAATTCGTTCTGAACAATTGGTTCAAATTTCAAATAATTCTACTTAGCTGTTTTAAAGATAAGATATTTTAAACTTTGATTGCGATTTTTAAACTTTGATTTCGATTTTCCAAAAATTCAGTTCAATTTGGATGCCAGAAACCAAACTTTGTCCATTCATATAACTGTCCATCTTTTTCTTAGAAATGTTGTTATACGTGTTAAAATAATCAGTTTTGTTACAGAATTCGGCATCCAAAGTTTTATTTTTGGCTTCACGTTATGTTAACAGTAAAATTTCCAGATTGCAATTTTCATAGAGGGTTTTTTGTGTTCTTTTTTTTATGAAATTTTAGTCCCAAGCTGACTTTATGATTAACCCTGGATAAAGTGAAAACATATGTTTCATATTTTTATGCAGGTAAAATTATTTAAGTCAGATATAAGTTAAGTACCCAAAAAAAGTAATTTCTTTTTTATTCCACAAAGTTATTACATAACTAGCAACTTTCATTACTATAACTTTGAAATTTGTATCTTAAATCTTAATGCTTAGTGTGGCTATATGAAAAATTTGTACTATCCTGGTTTTGGCGTGTTTGACAAATATTCACTCCTTAGAGCCCAACTATTTCTCACATTTTGTACAAACTTGTGTAAGTGTATGTATATTTTTTCTTTCGTGTGTTGATAACTTTTGGCCATAAGAACCAACACTAGGTACATATGATGAACAATGTACATGGTCACGGACATGAGCATCATGTGGTGCGGTATAAGTTGTTATGGTCAAAATGCAAATGTGTCCCTGTTGTGAGTTTTTCTATATATGTAACATAAGGATATATTTAAAACCATACATATTTAAAGACATATACAGATGAATATAGATATAGAAAAGAAGTAACACTCAGAGGCTACATAAATTACCGTAACATGAAATTTTAATTGTTCTCATTTTTTTCGTTTATGAGTTTCGTTGATATCCTTTTGCTGTCAACTGAACGACGACGCTAGGCTAACTCTCTACAATATTCTATACAAAACATCCTACTTTCTCCTTTAAATTATATTTTTTGAAAGTCCATCCGGTTTTTCGTTCGTCCTTGGGTTTCTTTATATTCCTAGTTAGTTAGTTAGAGTTGGTGTTGAATTAATTTTTTTCTACAGGATGTTAATTTTCGTTGTTTCCCAAGCTAAAAAAACATACACACATACATGCATATATCTTCGTATATGTTTGCTTGGAATTAGAAACCATAATCGTAATTTGGGGAAGTTACAGCAAAAAAACAAAAACATCACAGAAAAACGAAGAACACACGTCCAGCGTCATGTTTTTCTCTCAATTTTCGTTTTTCGTTTTTTGTTTTTAATTTTTGTATTTTGTTCCTTTTTTTGTTGTGTTAGTTTTAAGATATTGTACTCTTGGGGGATATTAAACAGGATTGGCAATGAAAAGGTTGCATTTTTAATTAGATAAGTGGGTGTAAAAAAGACACACAGGGATTTAAAAACTAAAGTTTGCTAAATGTTCTGGAAAGGGTTAAGGGTTCTTACAATAACCATATTGCTTAAATATTAAAAAATTGGGTGTGTTGAAGCAATTTTTCCTGGATTGTCCCTACTTTCTGTATATATAAATATTATAATATTACAGTTTTATTAATTTTAGAATTTAAGTCATTAAGGTACAAGATAAAAAAAAAACTTTTAATAATGAAAATGAACTTGAAAGTTTTTTTTTATCTTTATTTTGTGACAACTTACTCATATAATTAAAAACATGTCATGTGCGGTTTTTGGGAAACAATTTCGGTTTGGCTTACCTAGAAAAGAAAAAAAAGATAAAATTGAAGATTAGTTTAGTTAAGTAACATTTTATGGTATTTATGTATTTTTAGAAAAGTCAAATATTTTATTATAAATCAAATAATCAATATTTAAAAAAGCTAAGGAGAGATTTCTGTTAAAAAAAACTTGAGTTAAAAGTATTTCAACATACAAAAAGATCTAGGAAACCCTCTCACTCCTAGTTACTCTAACTCAAGAAATTCGGTATTCTTGACAATGCCTAAAAAGAATATTTTTTTTAACATTTAGCATTTCATTAGTATGCAAAGACACAATTATAGAAAGTCCAACAGACGCTATCACCGTCGTGTAATGTAACTAAAGTTTCAATGATAATCTTGAATTTTAATTATTTGTTTGCTGTGTAATTTTTGAACTAAGAGGAAACAAAATATGTCAACTTTTCTTTAACTACTATGGTGTAGACAATTCTTTTAAAATTCCCTTAAGAAAAGCTTAAATTTTTGGATGCTGGTTATATAACTAAATCAAAACAAACCAGTAAACAAGTCGAAGGGTGGTTGATGGACTAATTTTAATTTTTGAAAATAGAACTTGTTCCTGTTTTATTTATTTAAAGATCTTAAAATATATCTTAAAATTAAGATTCTTATCCAAAATGTGTCATTTTTTTTAAATTTAATTTGTATGTTCATATATAGTTGTTTAATGTTTTTGGAAATATTTTTGTAACTCAATATTTTTTTTACAATAAACACACACTCAAGGGGATATCACTACCCTTATTGTGTAGAGGCACATTGTGAGCACTAGGAAGAGGAGAGAGGGTTGAAAAGGAGATTTCGGTTTTGAATTACTGAACATTGCAATGACTTGGAAAGACAGAGTGTGGTGAGGCATTCCACATACGCGTAGTACGGCTAAAGAACGGATCTATGTATTTGACAGTACCGCCGAAATTGGGCTCGAGGGTATACTGATGAGCATTTCTAGAAGCGCGAGTATTACGGTTGAACTGTTTAAGAGAGGAATGCAACTGGCTATTTCACTAGAGCATAAGCCGTTAAAGTAGCGGCAAAAAAGGGTCAGACAAGAGACCTTACGACGATTTTCAAGCGAAGTTAATGAAGTTTTGATGATATTAACATCTATCAATTTAAATGCTCTACGTTCAATACTATCCAATAGGCCTAACTTAAGTTGCAGGAGCACCAGCCTAGAGATGGGAGTTGTACTCAAAATTTGGACGTGTGTTAATCTTATAGATAACAGCCAGATCAGAATTGGTGAAATATTTCTCGCATCGCCTAAGGCAACCCAAACATCTTGCGGAATTTTTGGCGACATCGCGTATGTGATCATTATACAAGATGTGGTTGGTGACACACATACCGAGAATATCGAGGTGTTCAGTCTCATTGATGCAAGTGCCATCCATGGATAATGGCAATGGGGGAATATCTCACGTTAACAATACAAGACAGCATTGGGTTTTCGAAGTAAGTTCCACGCGGTTTTTTAATCCCCATTCAACAATGCTGTTAAGGTCGGAATCTAATGAGCTTATCATTTTTTTTGTCGTTGCAGTCCCACATCCGAAGAAAAGGGATGTGAGTCTGAAAACGAATATGAAAACTAAGAGTACTATCGTCAGCGAAACAGTGTATTGGATACGATGTTGCAGACAGCAGATCTTTAATAAAAATGAGAAAGAGTGTTGGAGATAGAACAGAGCCCTTAGGCACACCACCATTTATTTTATGGTTTTTAGACTTGAATCTATCCAATACAACTTATGTATTGAACGATTCGAAAGGTAACTACTAATCCAATGAAGGATTGATTCATGAAAACCGAATCACGCATTTTCGATAAGAGAGCCTGATGCCAAACCCTATCAAATGCTTTTGAAATATCAAGTGCAACAATCTTACTTTCTACAAAGCGATGTAAAGATTTGCTCCACTGTTCGGTGAGATGAACCATGAGATCACCAGTGGACCTATTGCTACGAAAGCCGTATTGCCGGTCATTAAGAAGCTTTCGATCTTCAAGATATTTCTTGAGCTGATAATAAATCAGCGTTTCCATGACCTTGGAAAGAAGGGACGAAAGTGCAATCGGTCGGTAGTTAGAGGGTGAAGAAGATTCGCCTTTTTTGGGAAAAGGCTGGACAAATACCGTTTTCCATTCTCTCGCAACGAGACCTGATGAGAATGGCAGATGATTAAGCTTACGCAGTAATTTTACCAGCGTTGAAGAACACCCTTTCAGAACAATAGCGGGAATACAATCTGGTCAAGCGGATTTATGTGTGTTTAGATCTCTAAGAGTGCAAAAAAGGATTGGTCCCATAGAATCACTAACTCGTTCAAGTACAGGCAGAGTCATAACACTCACTGGCAGCGTAATATTGGCGGCGAACTTCCTAGCAAAGAGATTAGCTTTCTCTAAAGAGCTAACAAATGGTTTTTACAAATGACCAAACATTTGTACTGCCTTTGGGACATTGGAGTATTTTTAGCTGTAATTTTTGGTCATACAAAAATTTGGTCCGACGAATATGGGCGTTGCAGGCCTTCCTGGCTTGTTTGAACTTTTTCCGGTTTTCCTCAGTACGGTTGGCTTTATAGCAACGGAAACTTACCTCTTTGACCATAATAACCTCTTTACAGCTCGCATCAAACCATGCGTTTCCTTTGGTCTGATACTTTTAACCCTATTCGATATAAAAGTTTTCATTTTCAGTAGAATCAAACCTCAATCTCCACGTTTTTGCTCAAAAGTTTTGGCTATTAGATCGATAATCAGAAAGATGGATGGAATCTTGAGTTCGTTTTCCGTTAACTTCTTGAACGAATAAAATTTTTGCCATGCAAGGGGTTTTTTTTCAATTTGCGCTAGTAGATTTTGGCACCCCGTAGGGGACATAAGGTTTTGTTGACATCTGTCAAATCTTTTGTTTATTATTAAGTTGCGTATGACAATATATTAAGTGCAAGTTACACGATTCAACAAAACGTTAAAATAATATAACTTTGTTAGCAAAATGAGTGTGTGTTACCGCAACCGTTGGGCGCATTCCTCCCATTTTGCGGTAAAGAGACTTCGTGGCCCTTAAAAGTCGACTCTTCTACGTTTTGTGGCAAAATTTTGGGCGATCGGTTCAGTAAACAATCAGCCAACACCCGTATGTTCAATAAAAGGAAGATCGTCGGGAACATCGATACGGTCCATGAAAGTATACAGCAGAAAGAACACGAGGCAGTGTTTTCCTCGCTGTGCACAAGAACTCGGCCTTTTGCAGATTTAACTTGGCGAAAAACCCATCGGCCGTTTCTAAGCTAACTGGGATTTGAATCGTTTGGAAGAGGACCACAATTTTGGCCGAAAAACCATCTTTAGTGACGAAGCGCATTTTTGGATTAATGGCTGTGTTAACAAGCACAAATGCCCACAAGAAGTTCACCAGGTTATGATGCATCCTCATACAGTTACCGTATTTTGTGGATTTTAAACCAGTGGCTTAACTGATCAGTACTTTTTTGAAATCGACGTTATTGAGGCTGTCAACGTCAACAGCGAGTGCTACATAACGATGATAGCTAATTTTGTATGGCTCAAATTGAACCATACGGACCTACGTACAACGTAATAAACTCTACGATTGACATTTTGCATGAAAGATTTGATGGTAAGGTTATCTCTCGCAGCGGTGATGTGAATAGGCACCCCAAAGTCATGTGATTTGAACCCGCTAGACTTTTTCCTGTAAGGTTTTTTAAAGTCATAGTCATATGTAAATAAACCACAATCGACCGATGTCCTAAAGGTGAACATAACACAGGCCATCGCTCAAATTCAGCCCGATCTATGCGGAAGAGTCATTGAAAATTTGACCACTCGCATCCGTGCTACCATTAGAAGCCGAGGCGGGTATTTGAATGATGTCATATACCACACAGCTGGTTTTATTGCTTTTCAACATCTACCCTCCCTTTTAGAAAACCCTTTAGTTCCTACGTTGCGAGTGTTTCCCGATACAAATAAAAAAATTAATACAAATTATCGACATTTATAATTATAGCCCTAAGAAATAGTTTTTTTCAACTGCATCGTTCATTGCTCTCATTTGTTCTCAACTAATTACAAAGTACAAAAATATACTTTTGCATTTTAAATTGAAATTCTAAAAATCCTCCAAAACTTATCTTTTAATTAAATTTCTTTGAAATCATTTTTTAAAACGTAAACTATGTATGTTTCTAATAGCTAATTGCAGGCAGGTATGCTATTATTATATTTTCCAGGAAATTACTTCCATTTAATTTCACTACCTACCTTTTATAGCCTATAACATTTACATACATAATTTCAGTTTTTTTTTTTATTTTATTTTGAAATAGAAAATTCAAGCCTTGTATTAAAATGTAACTCACATGTCACAAAAAAAAAACAATAACACCACAAAACAATTTTTACTCGAAAAATCATCAAAAAAAAGAAGGACATCACTTTTCTGCTCAAATGCAGGATATGTCGCTTTTGGTCTCTATTACATTTAATTGTTGCCATTCTGAGATATAATTAGCACAAGAAAATGGTCGTTACAATTACAATCCCTTTATTATGTGTAATATCCCCAAATTATCTACATACATATATCCATGTGTATCTATTTATTTGTATCTATGTGTGTAAAGACTCATAGGGACTTGCTTCTTTATAAACATCCATGCATATCCATACCTATGTCTAACTACCAATTAGAATGTCCGTTGTTGTTTTTCATTACAAAACAGCCGTTTGCACTCAGCTCCTATATGTACAAAATATACAGAAAACACATATTCTGTCATCACCATCATCATCATACTCTTATCATCGAACTTCTATGAATGTATATGAAGGTCCTTGATGGTAATTAGGCTTGGCAGAGTCCTAAATGTCTTGTAATACAATACTTTTACTCGTATAAACATAACACACGTTTTGGTATAAACTAAACACAGCTATACTCGTAGATCCGTAATACTCGTAAATAGAAGTTATACTCGTATTAACGTAATCACTTTCGTTATAGCTCCTTTCAATTACAACTTCATAGGTACAATACGATGTACATGCGATTTCTTACTATGATTTTATGATTTTAATATTTGCTTTTATTGGACACAAGCACACCGTTTTTGGGGCATTATTTACGAATCTAATTCAATTAAAAATTACTTCAAACTTATCTTTCAATCCTTGCTCCAATTGTGAGGAAGGTCTAATGAATTTATTTAACAATTTTTACATTTACTTAAAAGATCTAGCATTGAATATAAGGTTATTTCAATGGGAATCTATGCTTATAACGACAGAGGGTAAACGGCTTAATAAACAAGGCCGTATTGGCCATATTATTCTTATGAAGTACAAAGCCTTACAGAATTTTTTGTAGTGAAAGGTATTAATATCAGCCATAAAAGTGTCTATGGTTATTACAATTTATCGTCAGATCATACTCCAGAACTGGTATCACTGAGCTCGTGAAAAAGTAAAGAAACTGGAATGAGTTCCGAGATAACCTTGAAAGTTTAATAAATTTAAGATGATCTGCTGGAAAATATTGAACAAATTTATCATAAAGAAGAATATGCTGTGGAAAAAAGGAGCTGTCGAAATTAAGGAGCTGAATTTGGAAAACAGAGGAAGTTAAAGTAAATAATATAAAGCTACGAGATTTTCAAATCATAAAGGATTAAAAGGTTAGAAAGTTTTTGTGTGTTGTTAATAAAGGTGCTGGTGTTAACAATATTTTGCATATGATAAAATAGTTTGATTCCAAAATGCATTTTATTTAAGGAGATTTTTAGTCAAAAAACCAATTTTAGTAGCTTTTCTTAAAAGTTTTTTATTTCTAATACAAAAAATAAAAATAAGATGAATGAAATAACTTTGAAGTCAATACTTTCTATTGTTCATGAGATATCGAGACCCGAACATCAATTGATAACAATTTTGTTCATATTTTAATTTTTTTAATTATAAAACTAACTATTGGATTTTATAAAAAATTACTTTATGTTAAAAACAATAATCTCTGTAAGATGAAATTAGTTTAAAACTAAAATTTTAAAGTTTCAAAAAAGATATTTGAGTCGAAAATCAATTTTTACCAACTTTTATTAATTTTTTTAGGTTTTATTTATTGTTAAAAAACTGTCAATTCGATTTTTCTCAAAATTTTACCGAATGTTAAAAACAATATGTTTATGATTATGAAGGCTATAATCTGAAATTTTTGAAGAGAAGCTTAAGTCGAAAATTACTTAAGCCTAACCAACTTTTAGTAATGTTTTGTTAAAGTGCTCATTTTTTTAACTATTAATTTAATTTAACTGAAGAATGTTAAATTCTCTGTTTAAGTTAAGGACACTACAAAATAGTAATAAAAAAGAAGCTGGGATGCGACCCATGCGACTTCCCATTCCGTCTGTCAATTTTTCTTGCTTAAAAGTTTGCCTATATGTACTCTATCAATTTTTACCAAATTTGCGTACTATTTTTTGTAGATTTTATTTTTTATGAAAAAACGGACTGTTGTATATAAAAATTACTGAATATCGAAAACAATATTTTTCGTGAAATAAAATAAGTTTGAAGCCAATATTTTAAAGTTTTGAAAAGGTATTTTAGTTGAAAATCAATTTTTACCAACTTTTGTTGATTTTTTTTAAGTTTTTATTTTTTGTAAAAAAACTATCATTTCAATTTTTCTCAAAATTTTATCAGATGTAAAAAAATATTATTTTTCGTTGCACAAAATTGTTTTTGAGATGAAATCATATTTTAGTCGTAAAATTTTGGAGTTGACAAATTTTTTTTTCAGTTTTTTTGATTTATAAAAAAAAACCGTTAAATGGATTTTTTTCAAAAAATATACATCTTTGATATCACGTTACAATATATTATATAAAATTTAATTCAAGTCTCTAGCGTTTTTGGTTCGTAAGATAATTTAGGGTTAACCAAAATGTTCACCTTTTTTTTAAACTGCTATGGTAAAAAAAAACCACCCACGCAATTTTCTTGAGAGCCCTTTCTGCATCTTTCTGCCTTATTATCTGTTTAACAAAATTTATTTGAAATCGATATCTCTTCTGGTTCTTGAGCTATGAACGACGAACGTACGTACACACGCACGCACAGATATCTTTCTAAAAATCTTTTATTTCGACTCTAGGGACCTTGAAACGTCGAGAAATGTCAAAATTTTCAATTTGACAAATCGGAACCATTACAATAACTTCCTATGGGAAGTTAAAAATACTGAAATCATATGTTTAGAGTACAGTTGGAAAAGTATCATTTGGAATTAATGGAAATTCAAGCCGGTTTATAAGAAGGAAGTGTCCTAGGACCAACCTTGCATATTTAATAAATCGGTTTTTTTAATAAGAGCACTAAAAAAGTTAAATAATAAAATAAAACAAAAATGGTTTTGGATATAAATGAAATTCTTTATGCCTGTGAAAATAAGTTCGATGGAATTATGAAATTTGATTTCTTTTGCATGGCCACTACGAGCACGCTTGCAGAAGTTCAGGCTATAAACCCAATTTTCGACGGTTTTCAAGCATAAATTGGGCGACTTCACATTCAATATTCACATTCATCAATCGTTCCTGGATTGTTGGCGTAGACGAAAGAATTGACGTAGCCTCACGAAAATAGTCTAACGGAGTCAAACGGATTGCTGCCTGACCAATACTGCATATTTTTTTTATTGACGAAGACATTTAGCCAGAAATAAGCCCCATTGCTGAAAATAATTTTTTTATGAAAATCAAGTTATTGCTCAGCCGAATTCACGAACATACGACGCTTCTGGTGGTCAAGTGGCTTCAGCTATTGAGTCAATTAGATCTTATAAGGTCTAAGGCCAAGATTACATTTTTGGAAAGTAGTTTGTCATTCTTGTCTGACTTTTTCTTAAATTTAAATTAATTTGAATGTCGTTTTCTTGCAATCGTTTCAAGACTAAATATCAGAAAAGTCTGTATTATTATGTCCCGCCCACTCAATTATCTTATCAAAGAGAACGATAGCATCCTTTGAAGAAACGGAACATGTTTGTCGCTAAATTACCAACTTCAAATCTTCTTCTTCGTTTTCGTTTTCGGCTTCTTCAATATCCGACAAGACTCTATCTTCGTTCCAATCGCCTACGTCACCAGGTGTAAGCTTTATGCCTTCGTTTAGATGAATCAGTAGATTAATCACCTCTTCAGAAATATTTTTGATGGCCTGTTGCCTAAGAATACTGAAGGGAATATCATCTTCCTCATCAAAGTCCATCGATTGAATGAGTGGCGTAACATTTAGTGGAAAATAGATGACTGTTATCCAGCCATCTGGTGTTTGAAGCTGATTTTCCGGAGGGTGACTAGGAGCGTTATCCAAAATAAGAGAGAAGAAACTTGAACTTCTGGAACAAACAAATTATGAAA
Source organism: Eupeodes corollae (assembly GCF_945859685.1). Taxonomy (NCBI): domain Eukaryota; kingdom Metazoa; phylum Arthropoda; class Insecta; order Diptera; family Syrphidae; genus Eupeodes; species Eupeodes corollae. Next base: position 138,937,649 of record NC_079148.1, on the reverse strand, counting down.
TCAGTCTTTAAAGATAACTCCTGTCATCCAAGCTGAAATGGAGTGTCGGTAAGGTACAGGCAAGCACACATTTCAAAATGGGCGAGGTTTTTTGGATTTTCCAATTAAAAGAGGCTTTGCTTAATGGCGACCTGAAGCATTGGTGCAAGCCATGACAGTAATACTTTGTTTTTCGACTTTTCTCTGCAGAAGTCTTCTCAGCCATCCAATATAAACCTGACTCATCAGCGTTATATATTTGATCTGGCTTGAGTTCCATACTCTTTATTTTTTCTTGAAGAACACGTTTAAAAGGGCAGACCAGTTCTGGTTGAGAAGATAGCTTCTCTCCGGATATTTTCAGATATCGAACTCTTTTTAAATTTTTGTAGCCAACCATCGCTTGCAACAAAACCATATCTGTTACCATTTATATTGTGCAGTATGGAAATACCTTTTTTTTGTTTCAATATCAGTCCACTCAAAGGCAGATTCTTTCTACGTTGCCTTTATACAGCCTTTTTTCTACATCTGGAAGTTCGGATGTCCTCAAAGTTTTTCTTTTTCCAGGGCCACAATAAGTCTGAGTAGCCGTAGCTGGTACATTGTCTCTCTTTTTATATATGGAACTTACGGTGGATTTGGCTATTCCATATTGTTTGGCCAAAAACGTTTTTTATTTTATTAATTTTTAAAGATACGAAATTTATAATACCTGCTGACAGCTTCTTTAATACCTCAGTTTTTTCCAGCAATGTCAAATGCTTTCGGGACATTCGAACTTAACAATGCACTAAAATTAACCAGATATTTGCTTACGCACAGAAAATCGAAAAAAAATTAGAATATTGCACACATTTCAACATTTCGTCGAATTTGTTTTCATAATTACAATGTTGTAAAAAAGAAAAAAGACACCAAGATCTTGTGTTTAACTGAGTCAAGTGGTTACTTTCTTTTGTGATCTAGGGTAAAATATACCTAAATGAACGGTAAAATTTGCTCATAGGCTGTAGACGCATTACAGCTGCAATATTCTTGTTCAAACCTGAGAAAAAATATGTGTACTAAATCGAGATTTTATAAAACATTTGAAAACATTTTCTAACCTCAAATACACTCCGTCTTTCAAAACCCTTTACTGTCACATGACAGATGGCACCAAATTAAGAATGTTCATTTAATTTCTGCATTACGTTTCAATATTTTTGTCTCAAGGATAAAATATCGTATTGACAAACCAGGACAATCTAATTGCTTTTGTACAAATGTAAGAATGTTCTGTTCATAGTTCAATATTCATTCTTGTTTAAGGTGGGTCTCGGCAAAATGCTTTTTCGAAATTCCTATATTGGAAAATACAGCACATACACGTTTCTATTTCCGGTCTTATACACATCTTACATTATTATACTCGCTCTCCAGGATCCGTGTGAATATACATATTTATGAAGGTTAGGTTACTGTTCAAGGACATTCTATATCTAAATGTGGCAGCGGGTATTGGAAATGGTCAAAAAAGCTTCAAGATAACACATTTGGTATATAATATTTCGGATATGTTATAATAGAAAATTGTAAGAGTCTCTCTCTCTAACAAGCACACATACAAATGCGAAACAGTTAAAAGGATATAATAATCCAAAAGTAGAAAAGGGTGAATGAATATATAGTATTTATGTATATGTCTAAGAGGAAACATAATATGAATACATAGAAAATATCCTTAATTTGTTTTTCTTTTATATAACTTAAAGACCTTCTACGTCTGTTAATATGTTTCAATAGCATCATTAGAACGTTAAAAAGGAAAACTGACAACAGCTTCTATTCTATTTGGAATGGTGTTTTTTTTTGTCTTAATTTTTCCAATATTCGGAGCGGATACTCCACTCTACTCACATATCCTGGATATTATAATGGGATTTTGAAATACCAGTTCGACTAAATGGACGATTCGATGGTTTGAAGTTTCTAAAAGGCAATTCATTATTATTATATTATATATATAATATAATGAAAAAGGTCCTTAATTTGATATTGACAGGCAGTTAAGAGAGAAAATTGAAAAACGAAGGTTGTAAATTGCTTGAACTTATTGAGACATTTAGTTTATATAGATTGAAAAAGATAAAATTAGGTCATGTGCACTCATCTACTTACTTTTTGATGGTTTTAAATTGGTTTTTGGTTTCAGTTGAATTTTTAAAAATGAGTTAACACCTGTTGTTGTGGATTTATAGATTTTGGGATCAAATAAGGTTTGGAAAAGATGTCACTTCAAACCTTAACTGATTATGTGTCAATTTTGACCAAAAAAAACTCAAGAAAATGTTTCGATTTAATCACAAATGAGAATAAGAAAACTGTCTGGAAATTGTTAAGTTAATTAAATTTAACTTAAAACATAAAAAATGAGTGTTTTGTTTTCGTAGACGACCCTTAAAATGTCAAATGACAAATTCACACGATTTTAATGAGAGTTCTACTGGTGCAGAACTCGTGGAAAAATTATAATTTTTTACAAAAGGAATAGCTGTTTGGTTCCTGTCAATTTCTTCGCAAAGGCCTTACTTTAGAAGTATTTCCAGAATGTATACTTAAATTGGTTTCAAGTACTAGACCGGTAATAGTCCTAGAACACGTATAAAAATCAGAATGAACTCATTTCTTTATGCAAGTATTATCGAATATAAATTTGGAACTGACCATAATTGGAAGGAAAGGACTCAGTTTTAAGGAATACCTCAAAATAAAGAAGTACTTGGTTGGTTCATTCAATTCTTTACAGAAGCACAAAATTCTGTTTCCATAAACTCCATATTTTTTGGTGATGATAGTTTAGGAAATTAATACTGAAAATATTCCGTTTGCATTAATTTCAGTTTGACAATTTTTTCTGTTATGATTATACTTGATTATGATTGTATAATAACGATTTGACAACCTGTCAAGTCAAAGAACATTTTTGATTCGCTTCAGAATGGTTCACTGAGTTCAATTCCTAAGTCAGATTGATCTTGTCTGAGCAATGCCCAATTCTTAAGTCTTTGCACTTTTAATTGAAATTCTACCAGGACAAGAATTACGACCGAAAATTGGAGATAACGCTTTTAAGATTGCCGACCGAATTTAGGTAGACAATTTTTGCAGGAGTAGCTCGTTTGTGTGCTTGTTTGTGTACCATCGTAAAAATTCTGCATTTGTTGAATAAATTAATTTTAAAGTTGTCAAGACAATAAGAAAACCCGACAGTATAAACAACGTCTAAATCTTTTGAATATCAAAATGGAAAAGAAAAACTGAGTAAGATATCCCCTGCTACATTCCTGAAGTACGGTTGAGAAATGAATATCTTCACTCTAAAGTATATCTGAATCATTGAATTGAAAATTGAACTAGTATTCGTAGATTCTGTTACTTACAAAAGAGGCTGGGATGCTATCCACGCTGATAACTTCCCATTCCGTCTGTCGATTTGTCTTGCTTAAAAGTTTGTAGGTTTTCGTGTTGGGTAAAAAAGTTGTAAGCTGAATTATTGAAAAAAAATTACCAACAATATTTTCCATATGATAAAAGAGTTTGATTTGAAAACCCATTTTGGTTAAGCAGATTTTTATTCGAAAACCAATTTTTACCAACTTAAGAAGCATTTTTTAATAGTTTTTATTGCTAAAATAAACAAATACAAATTGAATTTGGGGCCTAACCTTAAATTTTTGGAAAGATATTTGAGTCAAAAATCAATTTTTACGAACTTTTATTAATTTTGTGTACTTTTTTTTATAATAAACACACACTCAAGGGGATATCACTACCCTTATTATGCAGAGGCACAGTGTTAGCACTAGAAAGAGGAGAGAGGGTTTAAAAGGAGATTTCGGTGCACATTGGTTTTGAATTACTGAATATTGCAATGACTAGGAAAGACAGAGTGTGGTAAGGCATTCCACATTCGCGTAGCACGGCCAAAGAACAAATCTCTGTATTTGACAGTACGGCCCAAGTTGGGCTCGAGGGTATACTGATGAGCATTTCTAGAAGCGCGCGTATTACGGTTGAACTGTTTAAGAGGGGAATGCAACTGGCTATTTCACTAGAGCATAAGCCGTTAAAATAAAGGTAAGAAAGGGTAAGACAAAAGACCTTACAACGATTTTAAAGCGAAGATAATGAACTTATAATGGTATTATCATCTTTCAATTTAAATGCTCTACGTTCAATACTATGCAAGATGCTTAAGTAAGTTGCAGGAGCACCAGCCCAGAGATGGGAGCTATACTCAAACTTTGGACGTATGTAAATCTTGTAGATAACATCCAGAAGGGGTGAACTATTTCTTGCATCGCCTAAGGAAGCCCAAACATCTTGCTGCATTTTTGGCGACATCGCGTATGTGATCATTCCACAAGAGGTGGTTGGTGACACAAATACCGAGAATATCGAGGTTTTAAGTCTCATTGATGCAAGTGCCATCCATGGATAATGGGGGTATATCTCGCTTTAACGATATAAAACAGCATTGCGTTTTCGAAGCATTAAATTCCACATGGTTTTTTAATCCTCATTGAACAATGCTGTTAAGGTCGGAATTTAATGAGCTTATTATATTTTATCGTTGCAGTTCCACATCCGAAGAAGAGGGAGGTGAGTCTGAAAACGAATATGAAAAGCTAAGAGTACCTACTATCGTCAGCGAAACAGGAGATCTTAAATAAAAATGAGAAAGAGTGTTGGAGATAAAACAGAGCCCTGAGGCACACCAGCATTAATTTTGTGGTTTTCAGACTTGAATCCATCCAATATTATTTCTGAAACGTAATTACTAATTCAATCAAGCAGGGATTAATGAAAACCGAAAGCACGTATTACCGATAAGAGAGCCTGATCCCAAACTTTTGAAGTATCAAGTGCAATAATTTTATTTTCTCAAAAGCGATGTAAAGATTAACTGTTCGGTGAGATGAAGCATGAGATCACCAGTGGACCTATTGCTACGAAAGACTTATTGTCAGCCATTAAGAAGCTTTCGATCTTCAAGATATTTCTTGAGCTGATAATTAATAAGCGTTTCCATGACCTTGAAGATTCGCCTTTTTTGGGAATAGGCTGGACAAATGCAGTTTTTCATCCTCTCGGAACGAGACCTGAGGAGTAGGACAGATGAAATAGCTTACGCAGTGGTTCCGTCAGCGTTGAAGAACACCTCTTCAGAACAATAGCGGGGATACCATCCGGACCAGCAGATTTATGTATGTTAAGATCTTTTAACCCATCATTGGTGACGCAAATTTGACTTTGATCAATGGTGACGCCGGTCTCACGGACCGGGTTTTCAACTGAAGATTTTTCGAAATGTGTTACTAATATTTCGTGTTTTTTTTTTAAATATTTGCTCTTTGACAATAAAACAATGATATTAAATCAACAGAAGCTCTTTTATTGCAATACACAAATTCGAATTCAACAAAAAACAATAACGGAGAAGAAAGTTATTCGCATTTTTTCGAACACCCGGTCTCACAGACCAGTAGATCACCATTGGCGGGTTAAGACTACAGTAACAGTGCGAAAAAAGATTTGCCCCATAGAATCATTAATTCGATCAAGTACAGGCATAGTCATAGCACTCCTGGCAGCGTAATATTGGCGGCGAACTGCCTAGAGATTTGCTTTCTCTAAGGAGCTAACAAATGAAGCGTCATTCACAACGAGCGTAGAAACCGAGGAAGAGAAAGAATTCTTCATATTTTTTATAAATGACCAAAAATTTTTACTGCCATTGGGACATTGCAGTATTTTTTGGCGTAAATTGGCTTGCTTGAACTTTGTCCAGCTTTCCTCAATATGGTTGGCTTTATAGCAACGAAAACTAACCTCTTTGGCCCTAATAACCTCTTTACAGCTCGCATCAAACCAAGCGTTTTCCTTGGGTCTGATACTTTTAACCCTGTTCGGTATAAAAGTTCTCATTCCCAGGAGAATTAAACTTTTGATCATATCAGCGCTATCTGCACTATCGGGGAAGCATAGTGACTAGTTAAAGATCCTGAAGTAATTATTGAGACCATCCCAGTTGGCTTTCTCCTATTGCCAAACGGTTCTTTGATTAGCTCTTTCTTTAAATGAACAGTTTTGACATGGTTAGATGTGCCTAGAGGGGATAGAACACTAACTTATTAATTTGTACACAGTAAGTCTCTGCACAGTTAAATAATTCTTTGAAAATAACTGCATCTTCTAAAAAAACATATAAATAAACCTTTAAATGTACAAAATCTTGAGATCTGTGAGCCAATGACTTTTTAAGACCATTATAAACTATTGTGGGTCAGCATTATGTTAAGTAGGAACTTTGAGAAATAAAAAAAAGGTGGCGAATTAGTTAAAATTTTAATGAAGAAAACCTCCATGCTCAAAGGACTTTCATGAGTGGAAGGGACTTTAATCAACTAGCACAGGACTCCCACAGCTAAAAAGTTCAAAATTTATAGAAAATGAATAGAATTTTTGTGAAAAATTGTATCAATCACAATAATTGTTCTTTTTGCCGTTCCTCGAAAAGTGTAAAAGTAGCCTGCTCTATGTAAGACTCAACGACAAGAATGATACGAATAAAGGTATTCTAGTAAATAAAATAGATAGCTATATGGTCTTAAATTCAAGGGTTTTATCTACTTATTTCCAATTCTTCTTTTGCATTCGTCTGTCACATTTCCATAAAAAAGCAAAAAATAAACTTTTTCATATTATAACCAACTTATGCTTATTCAAAACTACTAAAGCATCCAAAATAATCCCCCTATAAGCCGACCAAACTTCTTAAGCCTTTATATTCAAAACCATATACATATATATAAGCCCATTTATTTTAGACCATGACAAATTTGTTCATCCGGATTTTGAGGGAAAAACTAAATTGCTGCTATTTTTTTCTCCACATACATACATTTGCTTATACCATCACCAGTCTACTATGTCCAGGATAAAATTTTTCCCGAAAATCCTATTTTTGAATAACAAAAAAAAACATCTCATTCTGTCTGTCTGTATATAAATGTGTGTGTGTATGTTTGTGTGTCACTGTGTGTGTGTTTTTTCTTAATCCTTGTGATAATGGCAAATAAATGCCATTCTTACGACACCATGACAAATGGATGCACAAAAACTCTATGAGAGAAAATTTTCAACAAAATATAATAGAGTTTTTTTGTGTGTTGGTCCTTTTTATGTGATAAAACCATAATAAGCCACAATCCAGATTACTGGAGTGTCTGAAGCGTGTGTCATATGAATGAGATGTGATTATAACACCACCATTCCTTTTGTATATAAACTTGGTTTATTATGTGTGCTTTACTTTTTATTCTTCAAGTCAGTTTAATAAAATCTTAATATGTTACGAAATAGGCGATATAATGAGAAAGGATATGAAATAAAAAGCCCTGCAGCCATTTTTCTTTTCCTTATAAACAATTTAGTACAATAATTATTATTTTCTCCTTTGTGAATGTGAAGAAAAATTTTCTTCATTATCACGTAATTAAACGTTTGGCAAAATTCCAATTTTACGGAAAAAGCACACTTAATCCAATGATGGAAATTTTAAGTTCATCAAACAGAAAAATTGTTTTTTTCTTTTGTTTTTGAAAAATTTCTTCAGCTAAGTCACATTGAAAGACTTGCGAAAAGTCTCATTAATACCTTTGGGGAAATTACGTGCGGCATACGTGATTAAATATAAGTTCTTTTGTTTTTTTGGAAAAATCACACTACCTTACTCGTACTCCACTCGTAAACCTAACCCAAAGATATTTCTTAGGCGTTGGCATTATTTAGCAGGATTGAAATTGTGATAATTAAAAGTTCTTTTCGTCATTTGAACAATTTGGCAAACGAAAGGATTCGTAATTTTATTAGCTATTTGCTCATTAATTACATTTCAAGAAGTAAAATCAATTATAAGATTACAAACTTACATATAAATATAATGTTGGTATCTACAGACCTACATACATATTATTGAAGCTTTTTTGTGCTTACTGATGGTATCCTTTTAATGTTCGAATTTATACAACCATATACAGACAAATACCTATACAAATATAAATTATTCTCTAAGGACGTGCGATGAGATACTATCTTCAAGTAGTATACTTAAACACATTGAAATTGGATGTAAGTACAACTCGAATCCGTGCGATATTACTTCCTCAAAACGCTACTCTCGAGAATTTCCTTCAAACCAATTAGATAGGTACTAAGAATTGAAACTTAAAGTGTCTGCTTTCATATGAATGTATGTGCATGTATGTGCTGTATATGCATATATGATAATACCTGAAGGCTTGTTCAAGTGTTATCATACCATTAGTTAAATAAATTATGCAAATTACGTGATTGGTTTGCTCAATGGAGCCCTCTTTATCTGGTATTTGCATAACATTTTCATGAAACAAATACATAGTATCTACAACTAAGCAAGTTAGCCTGTAGAGTGTTTTGAAGTCGTAAGGGTTTTGTATATATCGTCTTATAATGTTATATTATGTTGGGGAACTAAAGCCATGTTAAGGACTCGTAAAATAATCTCACTGATGTTTTCAAGTAAAGGCTATAAAGCAGATTTAAAAAAGTCCGTTCCCTAAAATAAGTTATCGTAAAAATGGTAAGTGGATACCTTAAAAACTAGCGTTTTCAACCTCTTTACCATTATATATTATAACACGCAACCTTGATACCTATCTAAAAATAAGGACACAATTCGAGTGAGTTCCTGCGACTTGGTTGTTCTTTTATTTATTCAAATTTTTTCCTCCAAATTTTACTTTCCATGGTGTGACAACAAGTAGATATGTTCTTTATTCAATCTATTTGAGCATGTTATTTCTTTTTTGATGTTGTATACAAGTTGTTGAATGGCCGCTTTTATGTCGCTAAATGTGCGAAAAATCAAATTACTTGCGAACATTAAATTTTAAGAAAACATTTTCAAGTGCTTATCATGACGTGCATGTTTCAATTTATTTTCACGGGATAGGAAGGTAGGTAAGTTCTTTTTATTTTGTTGTTAAAATGGTTTAAAGTTGTATGTATATGTACTTCCTGTCTTTTTTAATGTGGTTATATGGGTTTACATCACTCTATCCAATGATCAGCAATATTCATGTTCAATTTGCAATGAATACGAATTAGTATGAACATGGTTTTTCTTTTAAGGGTAGGTTTTAAGGTATACCTCTATCTATACTTGAATTGCTGGAAGTCTTTAAGTTGTTTTTGAAACAAACAATCTACAAACTGAATAGGATGTTATACAAGACCCGCTGCCGGTAGAAAATTTTGAGAATTTATAGAGATGGAAGTTTTTTCTTTATTTTGTGTGGGAAATTTTCTTGGGGGAATTTTATTGAAATCAAAAACCGACACAAATTGTTTTCAATATTTTCGTTTTTGGTATGTGTTTATAAATTGATGAAATTTAGTTTCAAAAACTAACCAATTTTCTTGAACATGATCCTATGGGGTCATATTTGTCAAAAGTGCTCAAAGCCTTAATGTGATTCAAAAGAATATGCAATATTTGTGTTTAACTAATGCATTATTCACTGCAGATTTGAGTTAACAAGAGACAAAATTATAAGCTACTTATATTTAAACATTATTGAGAGTTTTGAATTTATATTCAACTATGTTTTCGGCAGATTTTGTGTTTTAAACTGTGAATAATTTTTATATTAGTTTATTAAGAAGACCATTTTTATAAAAGTAAATCGATGAAAATTAAAAACATCGAAACGAAAAATTAGTAAAAAGTTAAATTAAGTTAAAATTATGATTTTGCTACTTTTAGACGATTTAGCAACTTACTAGCTCTTGAAATTGTTTGATTTGATTTGATTTGTTTATTTAGCAATATTTTAGCTATTTACAACTTACTATTAATAATAAATAATAAAATTAAACTTATACATATGCATATCTATTTCTTACAAAGTGTACAACTTTTTTCTTAAATATTTTCAAATTTGTTTCTGTTTTCAAATCATTTGGAAGCCCGTTAAACAATTTAAGGCCATTATGTGTAAGCATATTTTGTGCTGATCGAGTTCTAAAATGTGGAAGACGAAAATCTGATCTATTTCTTACATTATGACTATGTACATTACTAACATAATTGATTTTATCCCACAAGTAACTGGGAAGCATTCCATTTTTCATTTTAAAAACATAGACTAACACATTCATAATGGTTCTCTGATTTATACTAAGCCATTTTAACATACTTAACATACTTGCAATTGGTGTTAACCAATGGCATTTTAAAATTATCCTCATTGCTTTATTTTGTAATTTTTGCAATCTATCTATCATCGTTATATTACCAAGATAAATTATGGTCGAGCAGTATTCAAAATGGGGCTTAATTATTGTATTATACACATTTATTGCACATAAAGTCGACATTCTTTTTCTAATTCTTGAAAAGAAACCAATCTTTTTTCCAATTTTCTTTGATATATAGTCAATGTGTGTATTAAATTCCAACTTATTATCAAACATAATTCCAAGATATTTTATATTTTCTACAACTTCTAACACCTGGTTATCAATTTTAATTTCAGTCTCTGATTCTCCATTAATATACATACATTTTGTTTTTCCCACGTTTAAGCTTAATTTATTCATATGAAACCATTTGTTTAGCTCCATTAAATCAAAATTAACCTTTTCAATACATTCTTCAATGCTTTTACCAACAAAATATAATAGACCATCATCGGCAAACAGTTTTAAAAATGAATATCTAACAACCCTAGGCATTTCATTAACATAAATTATAAATAATAATGTTCCCAACACCGACCCTTGCGGAACACCTAAATTAACATTAATCGATTCGGATACAGCTTCTTCCACCTTAGTTCTTTGCGTACGCCTCTGCAGATATGATTGAAACCAGCTCAGTTCTTTATTTTTCACTCCATATTTGTAAAGTTTTTTTAATAGAATTTCTCTGTCCAAAGTTTCAAAGGCTCTCCTCAGGTCAATAAACACGGCAACTATTTTCATTTTCTGATGTACTGCTGTCTTCCAGTCAGCAATAATAAGATTGATCAGAGATTCACAGCTGTGTCCCTCTCTGAACCCTGATTGGCTTTCCACAAACAACTGGCTTTCTTCCATGTATTTTTGAAGTTGCTTTTGAACAATTTTTTCCAAAATTTTTCCATCATTTGGCAACATATTTACTGGACGATATTCTTCAGGATACAACGGGTTATTGACTTTAGCGATAGGAACCACCATTGACTCCTTCCAGCAATCTGGGAAAATACCTTCTCTTAGAGATTCATTTACTAATCTGCACAAACCGTCACCAACTATGTGGAATGAATCACTTATCATATTAACAGACAACATATTTGCATCTTTTTTATTTTTCATATTTTTGATAAAAGTCTTTAACTCAATAAAAGTAACAAACTCAAACCTAAATGTTTTATCATTGTCTTCAATGTAATCATAATAAGAAACATTAAACAAATTTCAGTACTGTCAATATTTGACGTTACATGTGTTTCCACCACTATAATAAAATCAAAACTTTCCAGATAGACTATGCTTTCAAGCTCACTAAAATTATTTATCAGCCCCTGTATGTTGGCAAAGAAACACCTACAGCTATTTAATTGCTAGTAGGCAATTTTTTGCATCTCACTTTGCATTTTTCTTTGCAAAACAGGACACTTAGAGCTTCTTGTATCGTGATTTACATCAACATTCAGATGAAGGGTATTATTTGCTCTGATACAACTCACGCACTTCGTATTTTCGCTATCACAATCGTTTTTGTTACTATGGTTTCCGGCACATTTTACACAGGTTTCCTCCCCGGTACATTTTTTCGCGTTATGGTTAAAACCCCAGCACTTAAAACACCTTTTGACGTTAATTTCTTCATAAATAACACATCTGTCCCATTGAATATTTATTCTTTTAGCACACAATAACTCTTGAAATGCTCCACCATCTACTTCCAAAATAGCATTGAACATTTTTTTATTTTTTGGAGACTGATAAACTTTAATGCATTTTATAACTTTGAATACAATTTTATTTTGAGCTTGAATTGATTCAATAATAACATCACTGCTCATCATTTCACTCATGCCGCATACGCGCACTTTAGGATTTCTCATTTCTGGTATTTGAATATCATACTTTTCACTCATTTTCTCTTTGATTGCATTTTGCATTTTTACACTCGATTCATCATTCCCGCACTCAATAGCAATTGCACCATCCCGGCGATTGGAAACACTGCTTACATTGATAGATAGAGATGAAGGGTTAATATTCTTTTTTATTTCTTCCCTTGTTATCGCACTTTCTTGTATGCTTTTGGGCTTTAAGATAACTTGCGGACCCTTTTTTACCTTAGACGCATATGTTTCTTTCTCGTTATGCACTTCTCTATTGGCACTCGCGATCATTACCGGCTTGCATACATTTTTTATCTCACTCACTTTATCCGAAATTTGTTTCATATTAACCTCCATCATATTTAATAAATTTTCTTGATTTTCTTTAATTGTTTTAATTAACTTTATATGATTTTCATTTAATATTTTAATAAAATCAATGCACTCATCACATAAGTAGAAAATATTAGCTTTCGCATTTAAAACATCAACATCATATTTTGAGAACTCCGCACACGAGCGATGTATTGCTTTGTTACAGAAACCACTACATATCAATGGAGTTTCTTTTTTAAAGTTTTTATCACACTTTCGACAGGAAAATTCCATATCTTTTCACAGTTTATTAAAAATTTGAAACTAGTTTTAAACACAAGTTAAGCTTCGTTTATTTTCTATTTAGCTTTTTGGTAATAATTTAATTTTAATTTCCGTATATAATTTTGCGACCGATCACTTTGACTCTCTCTCACCAATTGTACTTAAACATAATTCAGAAACAAAGTATTGAATTAAAGTGTTTACTTGACACTTTAAGATGTTAAATGGTCACATTAATACCTGCAGTAAAGTACTGAGAAATTAAGAAAAGATTTGATTTATTATTCACATATTCATAATTGGGTCAAAATATAAGTTTCAAAAATATGACTTATATATAGCAACACTTTGGCCCTCGAGAGAGGACCTTACCACTCAATTGCTTTCTTAGTCCAAAGAAACAGCGGTTAGCAAGAGTTATTCTGCGTTTGATCTCAGCTCTGGTGTTGTTTTCCGCGTTTACAGTGGAGCCTATGTAGAAGAAGTCCTTGACTTCCTCAAAGTTACCTCTGTCGATGGTAACGTTTTGACCAAGACGTCCATGTACTTTGTTTTGCCCTCACTAACCAATAAACCCATTTTTACCCCCTCTGCCTCAATACTCACAAAAGGCACATTGACGCAGCACGCTGAGTTCTTCCGATTATGTCAATGTCATCAGCATATGCAAGTAATTGGACAGACTTTTGAAAGATAGTGCCTCTAGTGTTGACGTGTGAGCTCTGCACTATTCTTTCCAGCACGATGTTAAAAAAATCACATGACAGCGCATCACCTTGTATTAAACCTTTTTTGACTTCGAAAGTTTCTGTTAAATTGTTTCCAACCTTTATGGAGCAGCGTGAATTCTCCTTGGCCATCCTGCACAAACGGAAGAGTTTGGCAGGGATGCCAAGACTAGACATGGCTCTGTACCACCCGTTCCTGTAGATTCTGTCATATGGGGCCTTGAAATCGATGAAAAGATGGTGGGTGTCGATTTGGTGTTCTTGGGTTTTTTCCAGGATCTGCCGTAATGTGAATATTTGATCAACTGTGGACTTTTCAGATCTAAAACCTCACTGATAAGGACACCAGAGAAGATGTTAAGTAGACTGATTCCTCTATAGTTGGTGCAGTTTAGAGGGTTTCCTTTTTTCTGGATAGGGCAAAGAATACAAAGGTTCCATTCATCGGATATGCTTTCTTCCGACCATATCTTACAGATAAGTTGGTGCATGCTTCTAACCAACATATCTCCAGCTGCTTTAAAGAGCTCAAGCCATCCGCTCCAGCGGCTTTATTAGACTTCAGCTTAGATATGGCAATTTTTACTTCGTCTAAGTCTGGAGGACGGCATTGTTGGCTTTCGTCGTCTATGTTGAATGGATTATCCTGCCTGACAGCAGAATTTAGTTCGTCGTCGCCGTTATACAGTCTACAGAAGTGGTCATTCCATATCCTCAGCATTGACTGCGGTTCCACTATGATGTTTTCACTTTCTTCTTTGCAGCCTTCGGTTCTAGGTTTATGTACTTGTGAATGTCGTTTCAACTGTTCATAAATCTTTCGAACCTCATTCCTGCTTTTATACCTCTCAACATCTTCGACCGCACGCTTCTCATGCCCTCTCTTTTTCCTTCTAAGAAGTCGGCGTTTCTCTCGCCTCTTCTGCTCATAGAGCTCATGAGCAGCTCTCGTCCTTTTTTGCAGCGCCGCTTTGCGTGCCTGTTGTTTAACTGCATTTGCCTGCTGACATTCTTCATCAAACCAGGGGTTGCTTGTTGGTGGCTGTTTGAAATCCAGCGCATCAGAGGCGGCTTCTCTGACTGCATCTTGGCTGGACATTGTGTTGGCGGCAGAGAACTTCGAGAGAGGTTACTTGTAACTCGGTTGGAAAAATATTTGGCGATCTCTGGCGATTGTAGCCGTTCGACGTTGTACCTTCTCCCAGCACCTCCCTGTTTTGCCTTGGGTCTGGAAATCCGAAGTGCTACCTTGGCTACAACGAGGTAGTGGTCCGAGTCGATGTTAGCTCCTTAGTATTACTCCACGGATGGGGAGCCGGATAAAACTGCTCCTTATAGGCCTGGGCTCCGAATAAGTTGAGGAAGCCTTATAAGGTGTTCACTAAGTAGTTCAACCTTACTGGAACTGTAGACGCCACCGTTGATTCCATCTCGGGAATTCCTCCGCTGCCGTCTGGATAAGGACAGGTTAATTAGTGGAAATACCTCTCCCCATCTCTCTCGTTTGCTGACCCCAACAACTTAGCACTGGGGTTGGACCGCAATCTCCAGTTGATGTACTAGGCACCCGATGTTCACCACGGGTAGGAGTTGATAGACAGTTTAGTATTGTATTCGTACAAAATTTCAAACTTAAAATTTAGATTAAACATGATACTACAATGGTAGAGAAGTCAAAAAAGTGGATCCCAAGCATATTTTTAGTCAACCCACAAAATTTGAATATTCTAAAAAATGGCTCTTTAATTTTTCAAAGAAATTGTTTCTGCTTCGAAAGGGTGGACCACATAGAATCGTTTACTTGTTTTCAATTTTTTAGAAACTTCTGAACCAGTTTAAATTTTTTTGTTCCTTTATTTTCCTTAATATTTTGATGATCGAAAAAGTCAAGTAAATTAAGGTTCAAACCAGTTCGCGTTAGGCGGTTTTTTTTAAATTTTGTAAGACTCACAGTAGTAAAATGATTTGTCAAAAATAAAAATTCAAATTTAATCAAATATAAATTGATAGATTTTTATAAAACTTTACTCACATTTTTTCTTAGCTCGGCTACCGCTATTGGCTTGGCTTGGCTTGGTACCCGCTATAGAACCTTTCGTTTTTAAGTTTTCTTCAAGAACTAATGAATTGTTTTCAATACTTGCACGGGCTCTTATACAGTCTTTACAATATTAAATAGTCAAAAATGTCATTGTTTTGTTTTTGGATAAAAACAAATATTAAAAACTAATTCTTAACCATATATTTTTTATAAGCTCTAAATAGCGGCATACTTTAAGTACTTCTTTATCAAAATAGAAAAATATATACAGATTAATTGAAAAAAAAAAGCTCTAACGATTATCGAAACATATAAATAAATTATTATTTTTATTTTTTAATAAAATGAAACTAATTTTTTAAAGACAAACTTATTTTTTAAGTAAATGTTAAATTATAAGCAAATTTGTAAGCAGTCTCTAAATGCTGGAGAGAGCTCAGTTGGGGCGACTTAGTCGTGCATTTTATTATTAAGATTGTGAGCAATATTCTCGAAGTTGTGTTCAAAAATAAAATTATTGAATTTTCTCCAGGCTTATAAACGTTTTGTGTACAGGTATTTAAGAATTGTATTGCAAAATATTTAAATCATTGTAAAAATAATGTCTATTTAAAAGAAATTGTGAATTCCTGACAAAAATTGTATAGTTAAAATATGATTTTAAAAATTTTAACCATTCGTTTACAAAATTCCTGTATTCATAAAAAAATTTAAAATTGAATACTTATTTTTATTGACAAATTTGTTGCTTTTGTTAATTTCCTTATATTTTTATTTTGCAATCGTGTTAACTCAGAAAACATTTAAGTTTGGATTAAAAATTTCGTTCAATTTTTTGAATTAAAACTCGGAAATAAGCTGACCAGCGAACAACCCGCATCCAGCGACTGTGAGAGTCTTCTTTTCGCCGATGACTTGCTCACATACACTTCATCGAAGTCTCCCATTATTGCAGCCAGGAAGATAGAGTCCCATCTTGGCAGACTGTTTAACTTTTATAAGAAATGGGGAATAAAAATCAACACCACGAAATCGCAACTAGTCTGTTTTCGAAGGTCCAGGGAGGATAGAGGTCGATCAGGAACAAGGTGCAGATGCAATGCAATCTCACTCCCAGATGGATCAGTGATACCAGCAAAGAGAAACGCCAAATATCTGGGTATTCACTTCAACGAGTTGTTGAAATTCAACCCCCACTCGAAAGCTGTACTAAGAAAGGCTAATTTGGCACTGCACCGCCTAAACCCGCTCCTCAAAAGAAGAACGGGTTTCAGCCAGCCAACCAAATTGGTAATGTACAAGCAATTGTTACGTCCCATCATCGCCTACAGCTTCCCGGTGTGGTTCACAATCTCAAAGACAGGAACGAAGGAACTTCTCGTCTTCGAAAGGAAAATCCTAAGGAGATGCACTGGACTATGCTTGAACTAACAGAAGCAGAGACACTTCAGCAACAAAAGAGTCTACGAAGGACCCACAATAATTCCCTTGGACAAGTATCTATTCAAAACAGCCATGAAGATCACGGGAGGACTGAACAATCACCAAAACGAGCTAATCAGAAGGATAAACTCCGAGCAACGTCACCCTGAACCCAGATATCTGTGTGCTATGGATATACTGAAAGATTAACTCGAGCCCTTTATCAAAGAAGGAGATCTTCAATTTTACGCAGACACGGAGTCAGCTTACCACCGTGGCAGCCCAATTAACAGACAACCGGGCATGAACACCCTGACGATTTATAAATGTTTTTGATTGTTTTTATCTGACAAAATTAATATTCTTGTTTATTCGTTAATTTATCAAAACAAACAATGTATAGACTTAGGCCTCCTAAGTGCCAACAAAATATGTTACCATTTAATATTTAATTATAAGTTTAATTTAAGACAATAATTGTATAATATAAAAAGTTCAATGAAGATAAATAAATAAAAATGTATTCAGCTAGTTCGTTCAAAGCTTTTTCCTTTGGATAACTTCATTTTAATTTCATATTAGAGGAAGTAGGATGGAAAATTAATTATCTGAAGATAAGATAGAGGCAGAACATGTATTTTTAAATTGTGGAGCGATCGCCTATGGTAGTAGTACCCGTGGCATGATGGTTAGTGCGTTAGACTGTCATGCAAGGGCCTTGGCTTCAATCCCTGTTTGTTCCATCTTAACTTAAAAAAAAAAAAAAATTGCGCGGGTACTGCCTCTTGCGAGGAATTGACAAATCCTTCAAGAGTAATTCTTGTCATGAAAAAGTGCTTTCTCAAAATAAGCCTTTCGGATTCGGCCTAAAATTGTAGGTCCCTTCCATTCCTGACAACAGTACACGCACACAGGAATGGTTGATAGTTGTAAGTCACTAGGCCTTGGTTCACAACGGACTGTTGCGCCACCCAATTTATTTATTTATTTATCGCCTATGGGTTGTGTAGTTAGAATGGTGTCTAAAACGAATAAAGAATAGTTAATTGGCGTGCTCAGCTTTTCGCAGATAAATAGATAAAGACAATGAAGGAATGTTATTGGTAGGTCCAATCCAAACAAAAAAAATTTCAATTTTGATAATCAAATATTGTTTCAAATTGATTATGCTTATTGTAAAACTGTGCGTCTTTCATTAAAATTTTTTTAAATTTAAATCTTATAAACATGTTAATTTCATACAACAAATTATAATTGAAAATTCCAATTTTTGAAATGAACACAAATTTCGGTGCAATAAAGAATTGCATGCAAAAAATGACAATTATAGAATTATTTTTAAATTGACATTTTATGAATAAAATGTTTTAGTTTTTTTCTATTCATTACTCATAAATTAAATGTTAAAACAATAACTTGTTATTTTG
Source organism: Eupeodes corollae (assembly GCF_945859685.1). NCBI lineage: Eukaryota > Metazoa > Arthropoda > Insecta > Diptera > Syrphidae > Eupeodes > Eupeodes corollae. Next base: position 138,919,246 of record NC_079148.1, on the reverse strand, counting down.
GTCTTTTAAAAAAACATTTAAAAAACTCCTAAGCAACAACTTAAGAGAAACTGCTTAAAATCGACAAGGACAAACGAAATCGCCGGACCCACTTTTTTACTTCTATAATATCGTGTTGCTATGTTATGCTTCATATGAACCTTCCTAAACGGTGATTTTTTAGGAGCTTGAGAACTTTAAAAAAAAAACGCATAAAATTTGCAAAATCTCATCGATTCTGTATTTAAAACGTTAGATTGGTCCATGACATTTACTTTTTGAAGATAATTTCATTTAAATGTTGACCGCAGCTGCGTCTTAGGTGGTCCATTCGGAAAGTCCTATTTTGGGTAACTTTTTCGAGCATTTCGGCCGGAATAGCCCGAATTTCTTCGGAAATGTTGTCTTCCAAAGCTGGAATAGTTGCTGGATTATTTGTGTAGACTTAAGACTTGACGTAGCCCCACAAAAAATAGTCTTAAGGCGTCAAATCGCATGATCTTACCGTTCCATTCCTTGAGATGAATTGTTCTCCGAAGTTTTCCCTCAAAATGGCCATAGAATCGCGAGCTTTGTGGCATTTAGCGCCATCTTGTTGAAACCACATGTCAACCAAGTTCAGTTCTTCCATTTTTGGCAACAAAAAGTTTGTTAGCATTGAACGATAGCGATCGCCATTCACCGTAACGTTGCGTCCAACAGCATCTTTGAAAAAATACGGTCCAATGATTCCACCAGCGTACAAACCACACCAAACAGTGCATTTTTCGGGATGCATGGGCAGTTCTTGAACGGCTTCTGGTTGCTCTTCACTCCAAAAGCGGTAATTTTGCTTATTTACGTAGCCATTCAACCAGAAATGAGCCTCATCGCTGAACAAAATTTGTCGATAAAAAAGCGGATTTTCTGCCAACTTTTCTAGGGCCCATTCACTGAAAATTCGACGTTGTGGCAGATCGTTCGGCTTCAGTTCTTGCACGAGCTGTATTTTATACGGTTTTACACCAAGATCTTTGCGTAAAATCTTCCATGTGGTCGAATAACACAAACCCAATTGCTGCGAACGGCGACGAATCGACATTTCACGGTCTTCAGCAACACTCTCAGAAACAGACGTAATATTCTCTTCTGTACGCACTGTACGCATTCGTGTGGTTGGTTTAATGTCCAATAAAGTAAACTGAGTGCGAAACTTGGTCACAATCGCATTAATTGTTTGCTCACTTGGTCGATTATGTAGACCATAAATCGGACGTAAGGCGCGAAACACATTTCGAATCGAACACTGATATTGGTAATAAAATTCAATGATTTGCAAGCGTTGCTCGTTAGTAAGTCTATTCACCCTTTAGTTAATGAAATTAAAAGTGCATTCAAGAACTTAAATTTTTAAATTCTGTATTTATTGTACTTATAATGTAGAAGAAGACTCAATATGAATATTAAATATAAAATGTCTCTATTTCCTGTCTAATATCCGCACAGATTCAGCATTCATTCAATAATTAAGAAGTTTTTCATATCATATCTAATTTTGTTGACATTTTGAATTTTTGTTAGCTTTAAGATGCACAAGTGACAAAAGTTAATATTTACTTCGTTTATTTTAATGAAATCTTCAAAATGTGAAATAATTTTCAAAAGGACGTACACACACACAAAATATGAAACGGTGTGAATATTGCGAAAACCTTCAACAAAAACTTATTTTCATATACACGAATTCACGACTCAAAAACATGACTTTTCTCAAATATAAAATTTGTTTATAAATATTATAAACATCAAGAGGTACATAATATAAGTTAAGTAGTTAGACGAAGAGTAGACATTATAGATGTACGTTTGTAGTATGCACGTTTACGTTACGTGTAAATATTTATACCCATGAAGTTTGACATTATGGAGATGTTCCTTTCTATAATAATTACGTTGTCTCTATTCTTGGATGAAATTAGTTTTCTTGACAGCTCTGGACAAAAAAAAACAGAAACGATTCGAAAAAAAAGTCAAACTCAAATAGGTAGATTATGTTTGCCTTTTTCAATGAGTTTCACCCCAAAGAAGTTTCAAGTAAAAATGAGTATGAGTATCATCACAGTGAGTATGAGTTTATTGCCGTTCTGACAGAGTTTTCGTTATTTTTTTGTTTTTTCTTCATGGAGACGAACTTTGTCTGAAGTTTAGTTGAATATGTATGTAGGTACAATGTTTTTGAAAATGAAGACATATACCTGCTTATTTTAGAGACGCAATTTCTTCGAAACAGCAAAAAGTCTCTGCCAAAACCCATCATCAGTAAAGTAGGTAAAGTATACAAGGTATATAAGGTACATAGGTAAGGTACGAGAATATAACCAAAAGAATATGTAGGAAACATCAAGAGTTCTAGATTTTTTTTTTGAAGTCTAGAGGTTTAGGTATAATGCAAATATTTATATTCGTAACGAACGTGCAATTACACCATCACGAATACGACTACGATGACTATGACTATGACGATGAGAAGTGAGGAAAAGGTGAAATCAGAGAGCCTTAGTTTAATTAAAAGTGAACTTAAATATACGAAAGTTTTTCTACTTTCTGTTGTTGTTTTTTGTTTTGTAGTCTTATCTATATTTTGTTTTATTTTTAGAGCATCAGATGTATTAAAATAAGTTTTGTATGCTGTATTGTATTGAGGTTTGAAAAATTTTGAAGTGAAGTTTTTGAAAATTTTATAAAATTTGTACTACTTACTAAAGTTTAAGGTTGTATTTTTGTGTTTGTTTTTGAAAAGAAAACACTTGCATTAATTGAAAACTTGTTCCTTTAAGATTTGTACACTTTTTGTATTTGATTTTGATATTTTGAAAAGGTTATTTTGTATAGTGGAATAATTCAAGGACTTTACCAGTCAAACTTTAATAAGTGGAATTAAGAATTAAGGTGATTAAGAAGATGAACTGTATTAAGTTTGAGAATGACCAACTTACAGAACCTGTTTGAAATAACTTTTAATTTTTAATAACATCAACTCTTGTTTATGATTTCATTTAATTCTATCTATTTTAAGCTAAGGACTTTCAACAAGATTCACTAGCCGTTATTTTAATACAGCTATTTAAAATACAATTTTGGTGAAGTGATACCAAGTAACATATAATTTTTAAAGAATACAATGAAAGTTTTTTTAGAGAAAAAAATTGATATTACTTCGTGAATAATTTATTCAACGAAAAATAACATTTCTTACTTCTGCCAAAATGTTTAGAAAAGGAAAATTATATTAAACTTTAAAATTGTCTGCTTAAAATTAATAAGCAATGGAATTTCGACTCAATTATCTTTGAAGCAAGTTATAATATTGGCTTAAAATTAATATCATTCAATAAAAAAGATTTTTGTTCACGTTTAGTGAAACTCAAAAAAAAAACAATCGAAAATTTTCTTTCAAAACTAAAACCTACAAAAAATACTACCTAAAGTCGGTGAACAATAGTTTTCGACCCAAATGTCTCGAAAAAAAATCAATTTTTTGGTTTTAAAATTATTTCATGGTACATAGACAATTTTTTTTACATAGGGTATTTTTTTATAAGTTTTGACAGTTTTTTCTTAAAAAAAGTAACAACTTACTAGAAGTACTGCTAAAAATTGCTAAAAGTTAGGTTAGGTTAGGTTGGAGTGGCTGTCTAGATGTCATTGACGCACGTAGACATCAAGGGTCCATTGTGATACCACTAATGAGGTTAGAGAGACGTTTTGTGTCAATCGTTGCCAGTTCACTAGTGTTTTCGAAGAAGGGATTACCGAGAAAGTAATTCCTCTAAAGGAGAGTGCTGGACATGTACATAGAAGGTGTTGGACCGTTTCCTCTTCCTCCTCGTCCATGCAGCTTCTACAGAAGTCATTTGTGTAGACCCCTAGCCTCAGAGCATGTCCCGTTATTACTCCAATTGTAGAGCATATAAAGGGTGATTTTTTTGAGGTTAGGATTTCATGCATTAGTATTTGACAGATCACGAGGGATTTCAGACATGGTGTCAAAGAGAAAGATGCTCAATATGCTTTGACATTTCATCATGAATAGACTTACTAACGAGCAACGCTTGCAAATCATTGAATTTTATTACCAAAATCAGTGTTCGGTTCGAAATGTGTTTCGCGCTTTACGTCCGATTTATGGTCTACATAATCGACCAAGTGAGCAAACAATTAATGCGATTGTGACCAAGTTTCGCACTCAGTTTACTTTATTGGACATTGAACCAACCACACGAATGCGTACAGTGCGTACAGAAGAGAATATTGCGTCTGTTTCTGAGAGTGTTGCTGAAGACCGTGAAATGTCGATTCGTCGCCGTTCGCAGCAATTAGGTTTGTGTTATTCGACCACATGGAAGATTTTACGCAAAGATCTTGGTGTAAAACCGTATAAAATACAGCTCGTGCAAGAACTGAAGCCAAACGATCTGCCACAACGTCGAATTTTCAGTGAATTTGCCCTAGAAAAGTTCGCAGAAAATCCGCTTTTTTATCGACAAATTTTGTTCAGCGATGAGGCTCATTTCTGGTTGAATGGCTACGTAAATAAGCAAAATTACCGCATTTGGAGTGAAGAGCAACCAGAAGCCGTTCAAGAACTGCCCATGCATCCCGAAAAATGCACTGTTTGGTGTGGTTTGTACGCTGGTGGAATCATTGGACCGTATTTTTTCAAAGATGCTGTTGGACGCAACGTTACTATGAATGGCGATCGCTATCGTTCAATTCTAACAAATTTTTTGTTGCCAAAAATGGAAGAACTGAACTTGGTTGACATGTGGTTTCAACAAGATGGCGCTACATGCCACACAGCTCGCGATTCTATGGCCATTTTGAGGGAAAACTTCGGAGAACAATTCATCTCAAGGAATGGACCGGTAAGTTGGCCACCAAGATCATGCGATTTGACGCCTTTAGACTATTTTTTGTGGAGCTACGTCAAGTCTTAAGTCTACACAAATAAGCCAGCAACTATTCCAGCTATGGAAGACAACATTTGCGAAGAAATTCGGGCTATTCCGGCCGAAATGCTCGAAAAAGTTACCCAAAATTGGACTTTCCGAATGGACCACCTAAGACGCAGCCGCGGTCAACATTAAAATGAAATTATCTTCAAAAAGTAAATGTCATGGACCAATCTAACGTTTCAAATAAAGAATCGATGAGATTTTGCAAATTTTATGCGTTTTTTTTTTTTTTAAAAAGTTCTCAACCTCTTAAAAAATCACCGTTTACTTTGTCTGCTCAGTGATATCAAGCCTTTTGACCGTTTTAAGTCAATACTTAGCCATATTTGCTTGGTTGCTAGGCAGGTGGTACTTTGTGACCATCTAGCATTTGTTGTTTCTAGAGCATATTGCTTGAGAAGATATTTTGCATGTAGCAAATGGTGTTCCTATGTTATGATTTTGTCTAACATGAAGCAGAAGTGTTCCTTTTTTGGCGAGCTCATCGGCTTTGCAATTTCCCGGAATGTCTCTGTGGCCCGGCACCCAAATGAGGTGAATGTTAAACTGTTCCGTCATCTCATTCAGAGATGATTGACAATCGTGGACTGTTCGAGAGTTTGTGGAGACAGACTCGAGAGATTTAAGAGCGGGTTGGTTGTCTGAGAAGATTCGTATATCCTTACAAGATATAACGTTTTCTTTGAGCCAGGATGGTGCTTCTTTAGTCTATATGATAGACTGAGATTCAGTTGTTTCGAATAGATACCACTTCCAACTCCGTGATCGGTCTTTGAACCGTCTGTATAGAAGTGTACCGCATCATCTTCCAGGGTCCTCTCTTCTGCCAGGAGGATCTTGAAGGAAGCTTTTACCGAATACCATTTTTGGGGTGGTGTAGTCTAAGCGATCTGGGATAGATCTGAAACTGTCTAGAATAGTAGTTTGTTCAGTACTGTTACTGTTTCATTGAGAGGTGGCTCTAAGCCTTACACATGAGTTGGCAGCCACTTTTTGGAGAAGATGTCAAGTGGTGTTAGGTTAAAAAGCACTTCCAGTGCTGCTGTTGGTGTTGAGCGAAGTGCTCCTGTGATGCACATGCTAAGAGTTGGTTTACGAACAAAATATCTCAGGAACAAAATATTAACAAAATCAAACATATTTTATCTTACGCAAAATATTAAATCATTTTTTTTTTTGAAAAATGCAATGAGCATATTTTTCACAATATTAGAACAGAGAACAGACAAATATATTGACTTAAATATTTGTAATTTTGTAAGACTTTAAAATATTTTTATTATTAATTGTAAAGAAAATTTGTTTATTACAAAATACCAAAAATACTATTTTATTGTTTTAACTTTATCAATATATCTTATGAGCTAACACATAAAAATTACTTTTGTTTTTGATAACGTTTTTTCAAATTCTTTAAATACAAACATTGATGTGTAACGATTTGAAAATTTTAAGCTGACGCACTATTTTGAAGGTTAGTAAGAATTTTTTTTTTAAAGTTATCCTATGCACTTTATTTAATTTGAGTTTTAAACATGTCAACAAAAATATTTGCCTCTTCTCAGATTTAAACAGAAGAGGCCCCGACATGGTACTTGACCGTGACCACCACTTAATGATAGCTACCCTTAGTTTGAGTACAGCTACAGTCCGAAGATCCAACGGAACAACACGAGACTTCAAATTCAACATCGCTAGACTAAACGATCCCACGAATCGTCAACAATTTAGGGACCAACTGTCTCACGAAATGAGAATAACCAGCAGTACAACGACATCGAACACCATTGAAATGCTGTGAAAAATGTTTTCATTTCACGTGCGGACAGAATTATCGGTCGGAAAAAAAGGAAGCAACAGTACTTGGCTGTCAGAAGAATCTTGGGCAAGAACAGTTAAGGGCTCGAATAACTGCTTCACAAGAGGAAGAAAAAAACGAGCTGGAGTCCTCGTATCGCATGAAAAAGAGAGAGGTTCACCGCAGTGTGCGCCGTGACAAGCATAGCTACATCAACGCATTGGCGCAAGAAGCAGAAGATGCATCAAACAGGTGCAACAGCAGGACCATTTACAGAATAACCAAAGAGCTAACCGTTACAGACAGCTCAAAACAACACCTGGTGAAAGAAGTAGACGGTACTGAGATAAGTTCGGTGGATGAGTAAGTCAGAAGGTGGAATAACAATTTTCCTCGGTTTTAAACCGATTGTTTGCAAACAAAGTGCAGCCGATACCTTATGAAGCAAACGAGAAACTAAAACCCGGTTAAGATGAGATAGTTGCTGCAATTAAAGCACTTAAGAACAATTAAGCGGTATAACTTGATGGAATTTCTACAGAGCTTTTACGAGCAGTGCCAACGTCATCAAGCGAACTTGTTTATCCGCTCATAAAAGAACCCTGGACCATCGAAAGCTTCCCTCATGAGTGGAAGAAGGGAATTATCGTCAAGCTCCCAAAACTGGAGAACTGAAGAGGAATTTGCGTTCTACCAGCCGTTTCCAAAATAGTAGCAACAGTTATACTGGAACGTATCAGAGAACACCTTGAGGCCACACTCGATGCCGAACAAGCAGGATTCCGCGCTGGATCCTTCTGTATTGATCATAATGAACACCACCCGGATCATTATTGAACAGTGCGTTGAATATCGATCACCACTTCATCGACTTTGAGAAGGCCTTTGATAGCGTTAATAGGGAGTATATCTGGTTAGCTTTGCGGAGGAGAGGCATCGCAGAAAAACTAATCGCTCATCTCTGTCAGGGATCCAATGGACTTTGACATCCTATTTAAAGCACTTGGATTACGCGAACGATGTTTGCTTACTCTCCAATAGGATCGTGGATCTCTATCAAATGACAACAAATGTGGTGAGAGAAGCAGAAGTTGTGGGGCTAAAAAGTTATACCGGCAAAACAAAATTGATCAGCTTTGGAACCCGACCATCCTCTCAAATAAATATTTTCTCGCAACCGGTGGAAAAAGTGGAGAGCTTTCAATACCTTGGAAGCAAAGTTTCCATCGAAAATGGAACCGAACAAGACGTCATCTGCAGCACCGGCAAAGTAAAAGCGGCGTTCGGTATGCTGTCAAAAATTTGGAGGAATAACTCTATCAGCTTAAGAACAAAGCTACGACTGTTTCGCACAAATGTCGAATCTGTGCTTCTTTATGGGTGCAGAACTTTGAAGGTTATTTCAGCCATAACAAGAAAGCTGCAAACATTCGTAAATACTCGTAGATGTCATCGTAACATCCTGAGAATTTTCTGAGAAGTAAAAAAAAAATGTTTGATTTTAGAAACGAAAAAATTAACTAGGTGCAAAACATTTTTACTTTAAAAAAGGAAGGTTTTTGAAACGGGTAAGGTTAAATAATAATCCAAATATGATATAAGTGCATGTGTATTGTGTACGTTCGTAGGTTCGGGAAGCTTTTTTCGTAGTCCATATCTCAAGAACTTGTATAGATATCGACTTCAAATAAATGTTGTTATACATATATTATTAATAAGATAAAGATGATTGCGTACACGTAGCAATTTGGCTAACCCGAAATATGCCATGAACCAATAACCAATCGACTTATATTAAATTCTATATTATATATTTTGACATGATCATTTTTAGAAGGATTCATTAAATTAAAAATTGAGAGTTTTCTTAAAAAAAATAAAAACTTACAAATACATTCATAAAAGTTATTAAAAATTGATTTTCCACTAAGTATCTTTTTAAAACTTAAAAATGCTGACTTAAAAATAATTTTATTTTATAGAAAATATTCAGTACCTACAATTTCTATAAAAATCCGAAAATCATTTTTTTCATAAAAACTAAAAACTACAACTACAAAAAAAAGTACACAAAATTGATAAAAGTTGATGTTAGATTCTTGATATATTGTTCATAAAAATGAAGGGCACTGACTTCAAAATGATTTCATTACGTGCTGATTTTTTTTAGAAACATCCAATCTGTATTTGTTTACATTAAAAATACAAACTTGCTATTTAAATTGGTAGAAATCACTTTTCGACTAAAAATCTCGGTAACAAAAATAAATTTTGAAACAAATCATTTCATCATTATGAAAAATTCAACTGACAACTTTTTTAATACACGAAAAACTAGAAAAACAATAAAAAACTAATAAGAAATGATTCTTGACTCAAATATTAGGATATTATTTTTCTCACACAAAATATTGTTACAAACATATTGTTAGAGTCTTAAGCAAGACAAACGAGAAGACGGGATGGGAAGTTATCAGTGTGGATCGTATTTCAACCTTTTTTTTTTCCAATTGAACGAGGTTTTTTCTTATATTAAAACTCTACTTGTTTGAATTGATATCTCAACACAAGACACTTAAAATTTCAATTTTCGATTGATGTTCTTCTAATCACAATTTTGTTTACAAAAAAATATTATTACCAAAGTTTAAATGGGCAATAATGGTAATTGCGGGTCTTATCCTTTATAAAACTTATTACCACGATTTCTTAAGTGATTTACTTAGATGCCACACAAATTTTGAATTAAAAATAAAACATTGAACCACATAATCGAATTTTCACAATTAATTAAAATGTCAAATTTTCCTGGTAACCACTTCTAACCTAGCTTTTTAACAAAACTCACGTAATTTAGTAAGGGAATGCGATAAATAATGGCAATGAAAAGTTTTGCTAAAAAGGAAAGTTCCATAAACCTAATTCTGATTGAACTTTGAAAATGTCTTAAAAGGATCAAGGTTTAATTTTTGTTTCTAAAACATTTTTTTACTTATCTGTTGTTCTATCTGTATACAGTTATGGTTCTGGAAATTTTTTCCCAGAATAATATAATCGTAATATAATCTCATTAAAATGAAACCCATTGTTTCCATTATTTTTTTTTTAAGTAATTTATGATATCACTTTGTCTTCCATTCTATGTGACTATAATAAGCATAAAATATTATTTGCCTTTGTTCTTTTTCTAAGAAAACTTCTAACTGTTAGCTAAATGACATTTCAATAATCCCTTTTTCTCTTTTTTGAATAGTAAAATATACCTATACAACATTCCTTTGTATGGTTGATTTCACTCAAGCTCATAGTCGAAGTCATAGTCAAAGCCAAATAGGCCCCATCACCCTTCAATGTATCGATTTAAATAATTCAGATAAACCTTATACCTTCCATATCAATAAAAGACCATAAAATTCATTATGTACAAAGTCTATATTATAGACAAACTAGACACATTTACATTACATATTTTCGAAAGTTAATTTCTAATTCAAAACAAACTCCACACACATATGAATCCTTGTACAATCGTTTCATCGAAAGAAAAGGTCTATCACAACAAAAGGGGGTGATTTTATAAAGGTAAAGTAGAATAAAGATATGTGGTATAGATATCACCTATACACGTATAGTTTGTACGACCCAAAAAGGGTTAAAATGTCAGAAAGAAAAAAAAAAGAAAAACCTATCTTTTGGATGATGTTTATGACATCAAATCACGATGAAATGATTGAAACGAGATTCTATCAAATATAATAATGGAAGTCGATTACTATATTGTTCGGGGTTAAGTTTGTATAGTTTTTATAGCTGGTGAAATTTTCACCCGAACCGGATGTTTATGTGCCAATATTTTGACCCACAATGTAATCAAGTTTTGGCACTCCTCAGAGAAAACTTTTTTGGTTCTTCGTTGGTTGGTATATCGTTGCCGCAAGGATTCCCATTTAATCAAACATACAACAACAACTAGAAAAATAGACCAGGATTATACACATTCTTGTATTATTGATGTTGTTGTGTTGTGATAGAATCTGGGATCAATATTTGGTCTACTAACCATATCTATAGCGTTAGCATTGAAGGTGTACCTGTATTACTCTGTAAAGCAATCAAATTTATCTTAAGACGTCAACGAAGAATTTAATTTAATTTACAACAAATCAATTTCTCTCTCATTCTTAAGAATTTACACCACCTCTTCTTCTTCTCTCCATTCCACCCATCCTATGATTTTATACCTTTTTTCCTGTCAAAAGTGCGTTTGGAAAACGAGCATGTCAAAAACAGAATGTGCGGTGCGGTTGGTATTGTTTGAAAACTTTTATCGTGGCATCTTTATTATAAAAGTTTTCTTGCTATAGTGAAATTCAAAGTGTAAAAAGCCAGACTTTACCTTCTTCTTCCTTTGGAACGCTCTGCACTGTTGAAGCTGATGTTATACGTATGTATGTATAGATGTATAGAATATAGAAAAAAGAGTAAAAGTTTTAAGTTTCATGCAGACATCGAAAAAGTTTTTTGCAAATTTTAAGGATTATTGAGATCTTATTTGATGACCAAGATGCATCAGCAACGGCAACGTTATCGAAGGCTAAAGTTTTAATACTTTTGAAATATATATTTAACCACCTTACCTAAGTATAAATGGATACATATATATAAATGTGTATGTACTAAAAACTTAGCAATTATAGATGGTTATAATTTTTTCCAATAATAATAATAAATTGCTCCTCTGGCAGTCGTTTAAATTTTGATTATTTTCCATCAGTTATGTGTACCGAAGTATGAGATCCTTTGAATAGAGGACCTAAATTAAGAATCAAATACACGACTGAGTTAGTTGAAAAAACTTGACGCTTACGTTTGAGTGGTCGTTAGATTTGTAAGGATTAAATATTTGAACACTTTGAGAAGTATAAAAAAAGAAGAATTGAAGATTATAATGTGTAAATAGAACATACAGGGTGGGTCATTAATTGATTCTTTTTTAAAATCTTTTTTAAATTATTTTGACACTCACAGTTCTTAAAGCATTTACATATAGTGAGAGTTTGCCAACAGGAACAGATATCAGTCAACGATTGACCCTTTAGATACAGAGGTATGCATGCAAAAGCATTGCAGGCTTAACATTCACCAAATTTCAGTTACGAATAACATTAAACAACTTACACTGTTAAAATAGCACTAAAATAATCGAGAAAATAAATACCAAATCGGTTAAAAAAGACGAAGATAAAAATGAGTTATCTCTGCAAAAAAAAAAATCAACTCAATAAACAAATTATACCCAACTTTTTTATTTGATTTCAACAAACCATTTTGTAATATCAACCAATTACCTAGGTTAATTTTTAACTTCCCATAAGAAATTATTGTAATGAGTCCGATTTGTCAAATTGAAAATTTTGAAATGTATGTGCGTGCATCTGTACGTCCGTACGTCTGTACGTTCGCGACAATTTTTTCGTCGACTTCTTCGTTGAAAAATCACTTGAAGGCACCCAGAAGATTTTTTTATTTGAGAGCGCCAACAATGAAAATCTTTTTAAAAAAAAGAATGAAGATTCACGTATGATATTTTTTTATTTTTTATTTGAAATAGCTTATTAGTTCCTATTTTTTCGTACAAAATTGTTTGATATGTTCTTAAAACCACCTGCATGCCAGGTGGGCAATGATCACCACAGTAGTCCTGTGCGTTTTTGGCAGGATGGTGATTAGCTAAGGTTGAGTTAGGTCGCTGAATTGTTGTAACTCCTCAATAGTGCAACTTTCGGAAACCCAATTTAATCATTGTTTATAGGTTCCTAATATATGAGCGTACTTTGTACGAAAACCATGACGAAGAATGGAAGGGTGGGGGATAAACCAGCCACTTACGATCTATTTCGGACGGCAAGCGGGCTGACTGTCTTTCCGCATTTATTGTGAGAATAAAATGAAAAATCAAATCAAAAATCAAATAAAACAATAATCAAACAAAAATATCGCGCCATGGCTGCCAATGCGGTCACATCTCCTGAAAAGGCTGTCGAAACAACTCAGGGATGTGAACGGGTTGTCAACCCTGTAGTTGCCACTAGTAGCGGAAGTCTTTCTCCCTCTACTAGCCGCAACCTTTACTTGAAGGAATTAACTGTCAGTGGAATAGCTGTTACGCTCGGTTGTCCCAAGGCCGGCAATTCCACACCCCACCTCTTCCCCGCTCCAGCTAGGACGTTGCAAGCGACCCCAAGAAGGGACACCCCATCCGGAGAGACAAAATCTGCGCCATGTGGAATTGACTCGAAGGGCACACCCTGATTGGTATAGGTAGCGACTAATTCTGGAGGTGGACCCACATCTGTGTCACACGGACATAGCTCTGGGCCGGGCAACAAGAAGTCACAGGCCAATCGAGACCAACGCAACGCTCAGAGGATTCTAGCCGCAGTCGGTGTCATACCGGTGGCGGAAAGAACCCCGGAGCAAACGCGAAAACTCGAGTGGGCTAGTGGCTTTCTTAGCAAAAATATCAAACCAACATGCGGTGACTTAACGTCAAAGCGCAATAGGTCTTACGAGGGCGACAAGCCTAAACCAAAAAGGCAGAAGGTGCATTCCAACAGCACAACAGCCTTCAATAAAGATCTTTCCTTCAGCGACGCACTCAAAGGAAAGATCATAGCCAGGAGTCATGTGGATGGTAACATCATGATCATTGGGCAGACGTCAAGGCTCACCTCGGTTTCAGATTTTTATCTGTCATCGAGGAGAATCTGGGGCCTCTTCCAGACACAGACGATGAAGGATGGTACCAAAATCGTATCAAACTCATCACCTGTGGTGATCAGAGATCTTTCGATATAATACAGGGCTGCTGTCAATGGCTTGCCAGAAGTGCCAAGCTCGAGGTTGTTACAAGGGAGAATATTCCTTGCCGGCCAAGAGCACGTATAATGTTCCCGGCCCTACACAACTGCCTAGATATGATCATGAAATTGATCAAAACAAGTGATCCAAACCTGCCTACGCACGAGGAGACAGTGGGTCACTATAGATCAGCTCTCGTGCTAAACTGGCTCAACTGGCCGCGACCAAAGGCGTGATTAGGTATGGTAACGAGCCATCCGACGTGGAGGCTAAAACTATAGTCGACAGCAATTCCGACAGTACAGATTAACCTCCATTACGCCATCATGGCCGCGCACAACCTGGTACTCCGACTGCATAGGAACAAGGAAGACATCCTCTTAATACAGGAGCTCCATCATCAGAGGCCTCCGGACTCCTGGAACTATTGCATGCATCGGAGAAAGGTGAACCAAGGTCATGCATGTTAGTAAAAAATGACTTAAAACATATTTTTACTCCCCAATTACAGCGACAAGGACACCACCACCGCTGTCTTAACAACGGATAAAGCCACCTACTGGATCATATCCTCTTATCTTGGTGGCCACGACAGCCCAATTCCAGGAGACACCTTGAGGAAGGCAATTGCGGACGCCCAATCGAAAAAAGTTGGTATCCTAATTGGTTCGGACGCTAACGCCCATCATACGGTATAGGGTAGCTCAGATATATATGAGAGAGGTGAGTCCTTATTTGATTACTTACTAAGCACTAACCTACTCATAAGTAATATTGGTGCTTCAGAATTTACCATTTAACGTTTTAGACGGACTTGGATTTCGCCGTTTTATACAAGAACTGGCACCCAAATATAATTTTAGAGGACCAAACTTTTTTTTACTGATTTCATTTGCAATGAACTGTACGGAAAAGTTGTCTTTTACTTCTGATATTTGGACAGATCCCAGGTCAAATGTTTCCTTGCTAAGCTTAACTTGCCACGGAGTATCAGAAAACTTTGAACGAACATCAATCGTATTAAAATGGGATCGAGGATCGCCATACAGGTGACATCATTGCAGACAAATTTAACAACTATTTAGTGGAGCTGGATTAATATACAATCCACTTAAAAACAGATTACAGTCTGAGAAGGCTCCAATCTTGCCTTTTATTAAATATAACTCAACCATTTTTAAATTAAATTATTAAATGCAAAGATAATCAATAAAATTTCAATTTATTTACGGACTTCAAATTGTTTTGTCAAAATTTGTACATCCGCAACAACCCTGGTTCACGAAATAAGAAACGATTTCTCAAATCACGTGAAAGAGCGTATAGAACTATGAGAGCTAATAAAGAGGACATTCTATGTTGTAAGATTCTCTAGTAACTGAATACCATAATAAGTTGTCATCGTACAGTGTAAAAGGGCTGTTACCTTAATATATTCAACACATATTGTATAAATATATTTTGAATCGGTTCTATTCTACGGTAATAATGTATGTTATAAAAAGGATTCCAAATGATGCAGCAGTATTCTAGAACTTACCGTACATAACTAATAAAAAGACTGTTCAACGTAAGTCAACAAAGTTTCGATAAATAAAACCAAGCATGGACTTTGCTTTGTTAACTAAAAATGCGATATTGTTACAATTGAAGTCAATCGAAAATTGGCTGCGAGTAAAAGAGAGTGATTGACATTTAGGAATGTTCATATATAATTAATTTATCAGAAAGTCTTTTGATTTTATTTTGCAAAAAATCGCAATCGCTTGTACTTTGCATACATCTAAAAAATGTAAGATCATTTGCCAACAGGAGACACATTGAATTTTGAAGTAAATTAGGATAGTCATTAATGTAAACAAGGAATAAGATCGGACCTAAATGGCTTCCGTGCGGAACTCCTGATGAAACAAATATAGGATTTGATAGATTTGAATCAATATGTACAGTTGCGTTCATAAAAATAGCAGTGCTGATCACATTTTATTAGATTGTCAATTATTTTAAGAACGGAAATTCTTACAAAAAAATAATATGTTGCTTGCATCTAAAGTCTTTCGTTTTCATATAAGAAACTTTTAGCTTAAAGTTATACTCTACTTTTGCGGGTGAACACACAATATTTCAAACTTTCTGGATATAGAGTGTTTATAAAAATAGCAGTGCTTTTGATCTTATAATTAAGAAGGTTAAAAATTAATTTTTTTTTAATTTTTGGTAAGTAAATATTTTTCTATTTAAAGTTTTAAGTATTTTTGACATACCAGTATATAAAAAAATATTGGCTCCAAATGGACGGTCAAGACATTGCACCGTCTTAAAATGGCAAAATAAACCGAAAACGGGAGGACCAAAAATTATGACTACTGAAAGAACTGACAGAAATATTGTTCAGTTAGCAAAACAGAACCCTTCCATAGGCTCTAGGAAAACAAGAAATGGAATTCAACTGCATGTTAGCGCCGTAACATTATAAAGACGTCTTTTATAAGCGAAGTTACCAGCCCGAAATCCACGCAAGGTACCATTCTTGACGAAAAGGTATGTGGCAAAGATAATGTAGTTTGTTAAAGCACATTGAGATTGTTCAAAAGAGAAATGGAGGAATGTTCTATAGAGCGGTGAAAGCAACGTCGTCCTTTTTGGGTCCAAGGGTCGTCAAGAATATGTGCGAAGAACCTAAAATGAAGCTTAAGATCCACGGTACACTATTTAAACAGTGAAGCATGGTGGAGGAAAAATTATGATATGGGATTACTTTTCATATTACGAAGTCGGGCCTATTTATCCCATCTGGGGTATAGAAATGCAACTGAGTATGTGAAAATTCTCTAGGAGGTTATGTTACACTATTCTAAAGAGTAAATGGCGTTTGGGTTTGCGTATACCAACAAAACTATGACCCAAAGCATACATCGAAAAAGGCAAAATCATGGTTTTCGCAGAAGACGTTATCCGTTGTGGAGTGGCCCTCTCAACCCCTCAACCTTAACCCCTTAGCAAATTTATGGGGGGATATTAAGAACGCAGTTCATAAAGCAAAACAGAAGATTTCGAAAGAATTGTGGGAAGCAGTGCGTGATTCGTGGAACGCAATACCAGTCGAGAGGTGTAAGGTTTTAGTGGCAACAAAGTACTAATTGTAAGCTAACATTATTTGTGTACTTTCATATAACTTATTACAGTTTTCCTTACTTCTTACGTAATAGATCTAGTATTTTGTTTTGCACTGCTATTTTTATGAACGACATATATTTAAAAAACGGTTTTTACTGTGACAAAGATAACGGTAAAAAATCGATAGTACTTATTTTCTGTTATTATGAATGAAATATTTTAGTTTGTTGTTAGAAGTTTAATGAAATATATTTTTACGTTGAAATTGAAGGCTTTTTTGTTTTATTTGGAGAGCACTGATATTTTTATGAACACAACTGTACATGCTAAGAACGATTAGGTAAATATGTTTTTAACCAGTTAAGAATATTAGAATGATTTGTTTAAGTTTTTTTAATAGAATATGGCGATGCAACCTTCTCCATTTCATTCACTACATAATTAGTAAAAATAGCTAAGTTCGTAGAAGTGGATCTACCAGAAACGAGTCCGTCTTGAAAAGGAGATATTATTTCTTTGAGTACAAATTTTAGTTTTAAGCAAATTATCTTTTCAAATAACTTCGGTATCACACATAGTTTACTAATAGGCTGATAGTTACAAACGTCTTGTTTAGAACCATTTGTATAGATTGGTATTATATTGGACGTTTTCTATTCAGGAAGAAAGAACCCATGATGAAGTGAGTTATTAAAAAAGATAAATAGTATTTAGCAACAAGCGGAAGCGAACTTTTTTAAAAGAATAGGGGGAATTCAATTAGGGCCAACATTATTCATTTAATGCAGTCTGCACTTCTGGTAAAGTTATACTTAAGTGTCCTATGTTTATATTGCTAAAGGACTGTTCATCAGAAAAAATCAAGTTATCATATGAATTGATATAATTCGATTTAAAAAAAAACTCAGAGAAAGCATAGCAAATGCCAGTCAGATTATTTAAAGTCGATCCTGAGTACTGCATACATTTTGGTATTCCATTAGATTTTCTTTTATTTTTTATAAAGGCCCAGAAATATTTGCATTGTATTTAATTTAGATTCAATTTCATTGATATAATTCTTTAATAGGAACTTATTAAGAACGTTCAAATTCTTCTCCAAATTTAAGTAATTTGTACGCAGATTGGAGTTATATTTAGATTTCCGTGAAAGTATATATGCTTTATTTTTTTATTATTTACATTAAAAGGCTGTCTGTTATACCAAGGAGGTTACGAGCTATGCGCGTATAGATCAATACCATCCCTTAGGTAGTTAACAAAAGTGATAAAGTATTCTGATAAATTTTGACATTCGATTTTGTCTGGTGGCAAAAGAAAAATTGTTAAAGCAACTCGAAAAATTATTGAAATCAGGCTTTGAAAAATTGTATTTAATACGATCTTGATTTGGTTTAAAAAAGTTAATAACATTAAATTCAAAACTAAAATCTACATGGTGAATTAAATTTGAAAAAATAGGAAAAAAAATAAAAAAATTATTGACTGATACACAAAGTTCTTTATCTACAAATAACAAATCAAGTGTTCTTTCTAGACTGTTTTTATACTCTAAACATTATTTAGGAATTTATGAACCGATTGGAATAACTTTTTTCTGAACAATCTCTCATTTTCTCAGTAATATTTGATCCATAAAAATTAAAATTAAAATAAACTTTTTTTTTGACTATACAAAATTGAATAGACAAATGTCAAACATCAGTAGAAAACAAAACAACGTTTCAAAAAAGCAACCACAAACTAACAATTCTTACAGCTTTCATATCTTCTAAACGATCCTTACCTTGTCTGTGTTTGGGACTTCTGTATAAATTCATTTGTCCTTTTTCTCTGTTGGTGTTTAATTAACATACCTAAATGAAGAAATTGTTACTTTTCCTTCTTCGAAATAAGAATATAAAATACAAAACTTTACATTGACATAAAGTCAAAACTTCAAAAAACTAAAAACGAAAAACCCATTTTAATATCTTGATGATCTCAAGAAAATCCCTTTTATTCATTTAAGTATGCAAATCCAGTTCAAACTGAAGAAGTAAAATAAAATAAGAAAAAAAAAAAAACAAAACAACTTCAAAATCTTCGCTGTTTTGGAATTTTCTGCAACAATTTCCATATTTTGTGCGAACACTCCATTTATCTGCTGTAATCCGTGTAATTCCATTTTACTATTTCACACAACATACATTACAAAGATTGTTCCCCTATACAGTAGTTGTTGGTATTCCAAAGACCCATCAGCCAGCGAGCAAAGATAGAGGAAAAGTGTGCCAACATCCTGCCAAGAGTTTAATTCCCTACATTATATTCTTTTGTACAATTGAATAATCCAAAGTGCAACACAAGAACAAAGAAAAAAAAACTAAAACGCATTTTAATTTTTCCCACCACGTAAATCCGTTTTCTTCTGTTCACTTGTTCACATACATTTATAAAATACACTGCTTTCTAGCTCGAAGCCCCCAACCAGCAATAAGGTTTCTAATCAAAATTCCTCTTTTACACCACGCAGAACATGCTATGATGCGGCTAGAATGAGACTGCGAAGGAATAAGGATTCCGTGGACAAAAACCTCCAAAGAATCGCCTTCAACACCACCAAACACATTTGGCATTCCTTGGTTAAAAATATTCAAAAATGTGGACGAAACGACGACTCGACGACGACGACTAAGGAAAAAAAAACCAATGAGCCAAATGGTATGTGTAGTTGGTACTATAGCTTTAAACGCCATCGTCATTCCATTCCATTCCGTGAAATTCAGCGGGAATAACGAAAGGCTAAGGAAATATTTCGTCGCACGTTCTGCAACATAATCCTTGACGTTTTTTTTTTTATATAAAATATAAGCTCTTCATTCTGTACTGTACAGCATGACTAGGAGAAGCAATGCATTTGGAAGCAGAAGCCATTGATATACATATGCTATGCAAAACTGAGTGTAGAATTTGAACTTTTGTAGACGAAGACGGGTGTAGTGAAGGTTTTTTTTTAGCGGATATTGTGTTAGGACTTTTTCGTCAACGCTGAAGGGGAATTTCACTGAATTGCTTTAAAGGAATATCAAAATGTGTTCATAGTTTCTTCCAATTCAATATTTTATGTTAAGAGACACTTAATTACCCCCCCCCCCCTCAGATTCGAAAAATAGTGCCCATTATTCAAAAGGGCTAAGGTCATCTTAGTTTGTTTCCAAAAAAACATATATACATTTATCTAATTTAAAGAAAAGTCTTGGAGACAAAGTCCAGCTATCAAGGGTATTGAAGAACATGGGGTTGCAAAGATTTCGACAGTTGATTTGCCCGCAAGGAGGCGACGGATTATCAAGATGTGAGATAAATATCTGAGTTCTTCCAAAGTCTTGAAATTATTTATTAACAGGTAGTTTGATACCAAAAAAGTGTCAGGAAATCATGCCAAGGAAGGCTTCAAATAGCAAATCATAGGAAACGGATTTGAACTTACTCAGTTTTTGAAATGCTTATCCCCTGATAAGAGGGCCACACTAGAGAGGAGTTTTCAAGGAAGGAACGGTCAAAGGTGATATAGAGAATCCTGGATGAAAAAGCTGGAAAAGAGTCACAGGAGAGCAAAAGGTCTCTAATAACCACAACAGATGGAATTGTTTGACTGTGGAAGAAGTATTGACGAGGTGAAGATCTAAGCAGTACTTTTGACACCATACTGAAAAACTGTTGAAGTCTAGTTGAATTGGGTAAGAGTCCATCATATGCACATAATTGTTTTCAATAACTTGGTGTCGTCAGCATAAAGGCATGTATATGAATATTTAGTAAGCGACTCTACATTTTTGTAATCGAGAATAAAAAGAAGAGGACCCAAGTGGCTACCTTGGGGTACACCATAGATACCAAGAATAAGAAAAGAAGCAATAATTGCACACGAAGTTTTCTAAGTAAGAAGAAATTTATTTTAACAGAATCGGTCCAAAACAAACACTCTGGGATATTTTGTCAAAAGCTCTGCTAAAATAAGTTGAAATACCAACTTACTTCATTTGTTTTTCTAAACACTAAAAGCGTATAAGGCAAAAATTCCACAAGTTTAGTAATTGTGGGCTCAAAATTTCGGAAAACCATATTGTCTTAGGGAAACTAAATAGTTTCAAGAGGTACAACGATAATCATGTCCCAAAATATGATCCCTGTGAGAAATATACGATTTAAGAACAAATGTAACGGTTTTCTTGTCGTTCTTACGGTTTTTCTCTCCTGACTGATACGGAAAAATTTGCTTTAAAAATTTCAAAAAAATTAAAGGATGATTCAATTATTCTCGACTTCTTCCTAAATCAAGAAAGAGAGAGATAAGGTTATTAGAAATTAGACCAAAGAGGAAAAGCTTGTAATTATAAATCTTTTTTTAACCCTTTTAAAACTTGATATTTCCATATTTCCTTACAATATTTTTAAAATCCTTTTTCATGGAGAAATTCATTAAAAATGCACCAGTATTTCAAAGCATGGTGTATAAGTTTGTCCTCGACACATTGTTATTCTTGAGAAAAGAAATCAACGGCCAGAAGGCAGAAAAAGTATAAGAAGTATAAAATGTTAGACGACTTCAATGCTTATGGAATCTATTCATTCACTTTTATATGTGTTCCTTAAAGAATTCGTCTTTCTCAATACCGTTTTTTTTGCGCTCTTTCTTTACCTATAGGTACATACATTAAATGTATGTGTGTACTTATATTTATAGCCATCATTACTAAGTCATTGGGGGTAACAATTGTAGATGACGCAACCCTAGGATTCCCTATACAATTTATAACAAAAGCATTGCCAGGATATTCACTTGACTTTTTGAGCTCCTTATTTAATTTTTTTTTTTTTTTACTTTTTTAAAGGCTTGGGTGTTTCATTTATTCATCTTATATTCACAATTTCATGATTCATGATACCCGCACGTTTCTGAATAAGTATACAAATTTGATGTAGGTAGGTGAACTGTATATACGATATCCTTGATCCTGAAAACATGTACGGGTATAGATAGTTCTAATCTATAGGTACCTTCTACTATATCCTTGGGCAAACAATGAAGGCATGACAGAGGAAATAAACTGAAATTACTTTTTTTTTTACTGCACGCGCAACGTACATTATTTCACCACTAAAGGGTGTTGGTGTCATTGTGTTTTTGATACTTATTATTAGTTTTGCAGATCCCATATTTCTCAAGATATATACCAACAAAAGGATTTTCGTTTTCATACGTAGTAAAGCGTTTTGAATGGCTTCTTAATTATTATATTGCGAAGGTGTATTTTATATACAAGTCTACAAGTTGATTTTGATACAGCTCTTAGAAATATTATGTAATTTAAGAACGAGAAAAATAAGAAAAACATGAAGATTTATTTCTGTTGCTCAGATAAATAAAGTAGCTTAAATAAAACCAAAACAACAAATTTACTACACATAGAAGGCATTTTAAGCTCAAAAATAAAATATTAGACTATGAAAACAATAAAGTTGCCAAAGCAACTTCATGAGAGAAAATTAAACATTATTTCGCTTCTTTGAAATGTCCTTTTCTTTGAATTGTATTAAGCAATGGTAAAACAGTCGTTGAGGATCAGTTATGTCTTCTGAATATTCAAGTTTATAAAGAAATGTGGATTTGTAATGTTTTACAAACAGCTGTAGAAATTTTGAGCAAAATTAGAATATACACGTTTTTCCAAAGTGACTACAGAGAAACAGCTTCTCAAAGTATTGACGTATTTTTCAAATTAAAAATAAAAAATACGTCGTTTTTCTAGTTTGTTATTCCTCATCAACTATTGTTACGAAAGACTACAACCAAATTTTTGTGGACAGATAAAATATCAAAAGGTGTTTGGTGTTTGAGCGATTTCAAGTACTTCAAGAGCAAAAATAACATAAATCACTGTTGTTGAGATCAAAAATTTCAAGGACAAAAAACGGTAGAATGGCATTTTAGTATTTTACTTCCTTAATGATCAAATAAAAGTAATCAAATACCTAGATAGAAAAAAAATCATAAGAATTCAATTGTTTACTGAAGGCTTTTCGATTTTCTTAAATTGACCATTTGACAACAAAAACATCAAGTAAAAGTTTAAAAGGTGTCCATCGGAAATTATTAGAGTGGGTCGCATCCCATTCTCGAAAATTCTTTCTTTCTTTCACTTTTTTTCTTATGACAAAGGGTTTTTCAAAAAAAATTATGTCTGACTCCACTGCTCACATTTTGGTAAAATTTAAATAGTTTCACATAGAAGATAGGTTTTCTCTTTAACACTGTTTTGAAATGTTCAACATACCTTCACTTTTAACTCCACTTTCACTCCCATTCAATTGCTCAAGCTTATGGGTCCATGTTCGTCTGTCTGTCTGTCTGGCTGTCAGCCTCTTTTTCATCCACAGCATTCAGTAACTTTTCATCATTTTCATTTATAAATCTTCATTTTATTGTTTTTTTTTTTGTACTGTGTATCTCTCCATCATTCATTTTTGAATGTTGGCCTTTCATTCTTTTGTCCTATACATAGATAGGTAGTTGTGGTATAAAAGAGAAGAACGCGTCTCATAAACAGCGTTTCAAGCCCAATCATCATCAACTACTTCTGTGCTTAGCTATTCAAAAAGCCTCTTCCCTCAACTGATGAACATCAGAGTACAGTGTAAACTAAGGAGTTGCTATAGAGATGGGTGTATATTTGGGCTTTCAATCTTTCATTTCATTTTGAAGAAAGGACTTTTCACTGTTGTGGTGTGGACGTTATGAGAGGACATGGACGTAAACATCAATATTCCCTCTCGAACTAACCACGAAATGATGGAGTGAAAAAATATTTTTTTTTTAAGTGAAAAGTAGTTAGAGAAAAAAAATCCTTTCGTGACTGTTATTTGGGTATTTGTTTATAGGAGTGGAGTACCTACATATATATTTTGTTACCGCAAGAGTAAATATAAATACAGTAGAAATTGTATATTTTTGGTAATTATGAGGACAGTAAATCTTGTAGACAGTGTTAGCGAAGCAGAGAGGATACTTTTGAATTATTGATGTGGTTCATTAAGGAAAACTTAAATATTCCAACTGAAGTTTAGAAAATTAAGTGAAAATGAGAAATTCTTCGACTCAGACAAAGATTTTTGCCCAAAATCGAGAAGAAAAATAATTATTTTAAGGAACAAAAGATTTCGAGATTTTATTTTAATGTTTAAAATATACCGTCTGTAATTTTTTCTATATATTGTGCACGCAATCAAAGCGTTTTGAAATATTGCACACAGTGAGAGCTATTATTAAAGTGGTTAGTAATAGAAAGAAGGTATTGAAGCCAATCAAAACCAATATTTTAATTTCTGGACATTGCACAAAGTGGGAAATATTGAGCGTGGTAAGGCATTCCACATTCGTGTTGTTCTGCAAAAAAAAAATAATCTCTGTATGCATTAGAATATAAACCTGCATAGGACTCAGGGCTAATCTGACGAGCATTTTTCGTAGTTAGGGTATGGAACTATTAAATACAAAAATCACTTCGAAGACGAAATTTTCGTAAAATGAGATTTAAATGATTTGAATAGTCCTGTCAACAATGTAATGTAGGTGGAAATCCAATAATACTTTTCTAAGGTTTAAGATGGCTTTTGCTATAATCTGACTTCAAAACTAATTATATCACCTCAGTTTTTAGAAATTCAACCTTTTAAAATTTGAAAAAACGTTATGTTAGGCTTTTTAATTAGAATTAGGATTAGTTTTTGTTTTGATAAAATTCGTGAAGATTTCATAAATCTAAAATTTCTTACTTCAATATTCCGTTTAAAAATTTTAATAATCATATTTATCTTTCAAAAAATTCTCATAAGTTGTTTGTTTTCACCTGTCATACCGTAACCTTTAAAGAACAATGCATCTTTAATGATAAAACGGTTCTTAACAAAAATACGCAAATCGGTGTAGAAACAGTTTTCTCTAACTTTTTACGAATACGTAGTCTAAAGATTGAAAACTGGCATTTCTGAGTTTGAGTACATATATAGCTTACATCTGAGTATATAACCGTTTTTGGTTGTTTTTACCATATTTAATGGGCATATTTTAACTACCTGACGTATAAGCAACATTTAAAGGTGAGATTCAATTTCAGGCAGTTTTAATCATTTGAAAAGGTGTTGTTTTAATTGTGCACCAGACAAAAAAATGTTTTTTGAATTTAGAGGTTCAGAGGCCTTGGGCCAATAAAGAAGCGGAACATATAAATACAAACGGAAAAAAGAATTATCTAAAATTAAATTTTAGGGTTAACGAACGGAACATTTCGAGCTTTTTTCGCCGAAAAATCGTAGATGATTTCAATTTCATATTCATCAGTATGGGATAGTTTTTTGGCTATTTCCTTGTATTTATCAAAATAATTTTATCATCTTGTTTGTAGCATTGAATCGCTCCAAGATATCGTTCCAAAGTGTTGCAAGCAAAGCGGTTTCGAGACCACTCATCTTCTGTAGAAGGTGCGTTGATTCATTACTCACGATCTCTTTTTGATCTTTATTGGAAGATATGCTGGTTAGAGCTTTTTCAATTTCTGAATAGCAGTTTACTAAGGCTTTCGTAGCTTCAGCTCGGCAAGACCAACGAGTGTCGCTGAGCTTTTTCAAGACTAAAAACTGGCCGCGTTTCTTCTCCTATAATTTCTCAAACAGAATTCGATGCCGCTCTGTACTGGCTGTGGAAAACGTGAACAAAATCTGCACGAAATCAAATGATTGAACAGCCGATGAACAAATTACCAATTAGTCAATAATAATTAATTTTTCCAAGAATTGAAGAACACCGATTCTTCATATACAGCAATATACATATGAAAAAAAAGAGGCTGGGATGCGACCCACACTGATAACTTCCCATCCCGTCTGTCGATTTGTCTTGCTTAAAAGTTTGTCTTTATGTACTCGTATTAATTTTTACCAAATTTGCGTACTATTTTTTATGAAAAAACGGACTATTGGATTTTTAAATAAAAATTACTGAATATTGAAAACAATATTTTCTGTGAAATAAAATAAGTTTAAAGCCAATATTTTTAATTTTTGAAAAGCTATTTGAGCCGAAAGTAAATTTTTACCAAGTTTTAGTATTGTTTTTTTTTTTAGAGTTTAATTTTTTGTAAAAAAACTGTCAATTCCAATTTTTTTTAAATTTTACCGAATGTTGAAAACAATATTTCTTATAAGAGAAATTAGTTTGAAGCTATTACCTATAATTTTTTTAAAAGATATTTTAGTCGAAAATCATTTTTTACCAGCTTTTAATAATTTTTTTTTTTCGGTTTTTAATTTTTTGTTCAAAAACTATCAATTCGATTTTTTTCCAACTTTAACTGAATGTTGACAACAAGATTTTTTGAAAGATAAAAGTAAATTCAAGCCAATATCTCAAAGTTTTGAAAAGATATTTGAGTCGAAAATCAATTTTTACCAACTTTAATACATTTTTTTTTATGTTTTAATTTTTTGTAAAAAAACTGTCAATTCGATTTTTCTCAACATTTTTCAAAATGTCGGAAACAATATTTCTTATAAGAAAAAATAAGTTTGAAGACTAAATTTCAAGTTTTTGAAAAGATATTTGAGTCGAAAATCAATTTTTACCAACTTTTATACATTTTTTTTAGGTTTTTATTTTTTGTAAAAAAAACTGTCAATTAGATTTTTCTCAAAATTTTATCAGATGTCAAAAACATTATTCTTCGTTGCACAAAACTGTTTTAGAGATGAAATCATATTACAGCCGTAAAATTTTAGAGGTGACAAATTTTTTTTTCAGTTTTATTGATTTATAAAAAAACCGTTATACTGATTTTTTTTTTTTTCAAAAATATACCTGTTTGGTATCACATTACAATATATTATATAAAATTTAATTCAAGTCTCTAGCGTTTTTGTTTCGTAAGATATTTAGGGTTAACCAAAATTTGCACCTTTTTTTTTAAACTGCTATGGTAAAAAAACCACCCACGCTATTTTCTTGAGAGCCCTTTTTGAATCTTTCTGCCTTATTATCTGCATAACAAAATGTATTTGAAATTGATATCTCTTCTGGTTCTTGAGCTATGAAGGACGAAAAAAACGTCGCAAACGTAGAGACGACGTACAGACGTACGAACGTACGTACACACACACGCACAGACATCTTTCTAAAAATCTTTTATTTCGACTCTAGGGACCTTGAAACGTCGAGAAATGTCAAAATTTTCAATTTGACGAATCGGACCCATTACAATAACTTCCTATGGGAAGTTTAAAAATTGTCGAGACACGGAATCGATATCAAAGATATCAAAGGAATTTGAAACAAAAATTTGTCCAAGCCTCTATTGTGTGAAGCCCCCCGTTTGTCTAGACCCCGGAGTAAATGGAGTATACCGGCATCTAAAACACACTGATAGCATTACCCTATTTATATAATCAGCGTTTGCTTTTAAATTCATAATAAATATTGGAGCATGTCCCGATTCGATATGTAGGTATAGCATAATTGGGCGTGTTAGTTTCGAATCTAAAGATACGCTTGAAAAAATATCTTTGGGCAGCTTCGATATCTTCTATTTGCTTGTACCCATAGACTTGGATGCCATAACACAAACAGCTTTTGATAGTTTCTTCAAACACTTTGAACTTAGACTTAGGGTCAACAAGTTTGTTATTAAAAAAGTTTGACCACATACAATTTAATGCGGTTTTTGCAACTCTCACCTTATCTTTTATGTGAACACCAAAATTCAGGTTATGAGTTAATGTGTAGCCTAAATATTTAAATTCTTTTACCACTTCTAAGTTGGAACCATTGAGGGTCCAGTTGCGGTCGGTTTTAATGCTACGATTTTTGGACCTAAGGACCATGATCTTCGACTTTGTGGTGTTTATTTGGAGATCCCATAGGTTAGGTTAGGTTAAAGTGGCTGTCCAAGATGGAAACGGACACACTTAGGCCAGTTTAATGGCCCATTGTGATACCACATGGATCTTGAGGCTTCCTCCTAAGCTCTATGGAACCAGTTAGAGTCCCTTACGAAACGTGAGAGGCTGATTATACTGATATGATTTAGATCGTTTAGATCGTTAAAGAAGAATTCTCCTAGGTAATTCTTGCGTTTTCGTGCTAGAGCAGGGCATGTGCAGGGAAGATGAAGAACCGTTTCTTCCTCTTCCTCGTCCATACAGCTTCTGCAAAAGTCATTTGAGAATACGCCTAGTCTCGTGGCGTGCTTTCCTATTAGACAGTGTCCGGTTATGAAACCTATTATCGAGCTTATATGCGATCTGCTTAGAGAGAGCAAGCACCTTGAACGTTTTAAATCCAGTGTTGGCCAGATGTTTTTGTGGCTTGACACGTGGTGATGTTGGTTCACCTGGTGCCTGCCCTCCTCGCAGCGTCTTGCATTGGAGATCCCATAGATCACAAAATTGTTTTAATTTGTTTATTTGAAGCTGAAGTGTGACTGCATTATCAGTTAAGATTACCAAGTCATCGGCGTAGAGCAAAACTTTTATAGACAAATCACCAAAAGTAACACCACCAGCAATATAGTCTTCAATATCATTTATAAATAGTGAAAATATAAGCGGGCTTAAAATGCAGCCTTGAGACACACCTGTATTACACTAAACGGTTTCGATTTGCTACTACCATTTGAAACTACAGCTGTCATATTTGAGAGCAGCTGCTTATAGATTCGGATAAATTTTATCGATAACCTGATAGATGCAAGTTTAAATAATAGAAATCTTCTGTAAATGGTGTCAAATGCTGATTTAAAGTCAACGAAAAAAGAGTAAAGATTTATTTTTCTCTAAGTAACGCTTAGCAATACTCGTGAGAATAAAAATTTGGTCGATTGTCGAAAGATTAGCTCGAAAGCCCTGTTGTTTTGTTCGACCCATCTTACAAGCCTGGAATAGAGGATCTGGGTGAATATATTCCTTAGAGAACTAAGCACAGACATGCCTCGATAGTTTTCAGGTAAAATAGGGTCAAAAATCAAATGGGGTGGCGCAACAGTCCGTTGGAACCAGGGCCTAGTGGCTTACAACTCTCAACCATTCCTGTGTGCGAGTACTGTTGTCAGGAATGGAAGGGACCTACAATTTTAGGCCGAATCCGAACGGCTAGTTTGAGAAAGCACTTTTTCATGACAAGAATTACTCTTGAAGGATTTGTCAATTCCTCGCAAGAGGCAGTACCCGCGAAAATTAATTTTTTTAAATTAAGGTGGCATAGGCAGGGATTGAACCCAAGACCCCTTGCATGACAGTCCAACGCACTAACCATCATGCCACGGGTACTACGGGTAAAATAGGGTCACCTTTTTTAAAAATTGAAGAAATAGATGAGAACTGGAAAATTCCTGGAAACTGCTCTTCCTCAAACATTTTGTTGACGAGCACTAAAATAAATTCTGAAAACTGCAACGTGGCGTTTTTGTAGAACTCATAAAACTCAGCTGGTATGCCGTCCAGCCCTGCAGCCTTGTTGTTTTTAATTTTTTTTTTATCGCAATAACCATTTCTTACATTAAGAATGGAGCGTCTAATTCTTCAATATATATAAAAGGCAGTGCAAAGCTTATAGACTTCTGGCATGGATCAGCTATAAAAAGTTGTGCAAATCGCAATGTCAGTATATCCACTCCAATGGAATTTATAAATGACTTATTACGGTCACTCAAAATGCGCAAATTGGCCCAGAAAGCTTTAGAGTCATGACTACCAACCGAATTAAATGCAGTTTTTTTTTAAGTTCTTTTTTATGCTTACATAAATCTTTATAAGCGTTGTTATAGTGTAGATATAAAGTCTTATAAAACATCAATTAAATAAACATCGTTTGTGATACTGTTCTCACTTACTGCGTTTTTCAACTTAAACTTTTTGGACTTATTTAATTATAAAATATTTTTTATTTTTATTAAATATTCTTTGACTGATTGCAAAAAATATTTCACTCTTAAAATAATGCTTTAATAACCTTAACCTTTATTTAATTGTTAATTAAAAAAAGCAAAGTCATAGAACAATTTTTGTTAGTCTTTTAAGATTACGAAGCTTTGAAAATAAAAAAATTGGTTTAGTATACAAATCATACCTTTTCCAAAATTAAAAGAAACGACCTCTAAAAATATTTGATAAACCCGAGGTAATTTCAACTTAGTGACGAAGTCGCTATTAACATATGTGTTTATTAGTCATAAACTTTTTTTGCTTTTAAGCTTTTCAAAAAAAAAAATCAATCGATTTAAATACTGAAGGTCTTTAACTTTTAATGCGGACTTTGGCTTATTGAACCACAAATAATGTTAAATTAATTTCATGCTACTCAGTCGTTAAATTAAATATCCTTTTTTTAATTGTAGTTGGTTTACCACAAACTAATGGATATTGAATTTAAAAAAAAAAACAACACGGGGAATCTACGTTGTGTATGGCTTATCATGTTATTCCATTAATCCTCTCTCAAATAACTTAATACCTTTACCTGCCTGATCTGAGAGATTCATCGCGCCAATTCAACTCCCCCATGCGGGTCTATGATATTGTTTATGTTGAATGTTTCTGAGATTACAGAGATTACCTTCACAAGATTACACTTAATAATTTCATCGAATTAGTACTTATCTGTGCTTTAGATGATTAGGTTAATCCAATCCCAAGAGTGAAACAATATACAATATACATATAAATCTGTACCAACATACATACATATATATACTTTTATTTAACTAAGGTATAAGATAGAACATTTTGCTATAAACAAACCAACTAAATACCAACACCTATACCTATACCCTATATACAATATTCTGACTTTGCAATATAATTCAACTTGCAAATGATAACAACAATTAAACATGGGAATTAATTAACACCATGCTGAACCGCAGCACCAGTCGAGATCTATCTTGCAGCAATGGAGTCTTATTTATTGGTTTTATAGGATAGACTACATATCTATAGGTTTAGGAATTGTATATACATTGAGATGCGATACGATTATATAATTAAATTACTGAGGCGAAACACCGACACCAACACTAACCATTCCGTTATTCTAGCCACATTCATACCTCTACAAAATACAACACCTTTTTGGGTCAAGGATTACCATTACCATGCAACCCGCCAACCCCAAGATAAATTACACCCGATAGTGCGTTAGGCTACAAATAGCACATCCCCGCATTGCATCCCTCAATGAATTTCTAGTCGAATCGAGGCTTGATGAATGCGGAATGCACCATCACAGCACCTTTCTTAACATATATCTACTGTAGGCCCAGGATCTGTCTGCCGGCTGGCTACCCATATAATAACACCAAGCCGTGCCACTGGTCGACGCCAGCCGCCACCACTTTATTGCCCTATATCCTCCCAGACATACCCGACGGATAACGACGCAAGGATAACGAATTGGGGAATAATTCATTCAATAGGATTCCAGCGTTGGAATTCGTTCTTATATGAAATTTGTATCCTTTCCTCTGATAATAATAATTGTCCATCACCGGAAACGGAAATACTCTCACACACATTTTAACACACACATCCACTCCACATCCATCACAGCAACTACTGTAACTGTCCTATATTGCGGTGGAGAATCTTTTCATCTTCTCGCGCTTTATGTTGGTCCCTATAATTCCACTGCTCATACATATTGTAAAGGGGATCAAGGGGACAAGTTGGTTGGCCACCAAGGCAGCTTAATAAATCAATCATTGTTATGCTTCTGTTTTGTTATATCAAAGGTATATGTATCCCTACATATATGTATTTAGTTTAGGTATACTCGTATGGACATCACCGCACAAAGGACAAGTTGACATGTCCAAGGATTGTTTGACATATTGCTTCGTATGCATATCCAGTTGAGTGACTTTTATTATTGTTTGCTTTAATCCTGGCAGGTTACTTTATCCTATTGATGTTGTGTTAACTTATATTAGTATAGTGTGAGTGTGAGTGAGAATGCGAAGACCACGACAAGGCTAACGCTGATGATGAGGCTGAGGATGTTCATTATGTTTTATTTTTATTTTTATTTCCTGTAAACATAAGCTCAATGACAAAATTGTTAACATGTCTTGAGAGGATGGTGTTTTTGGATGGAATTAAACGAAAATAATATCTATTATAGGCAAAATCATGTCCTGATGCCCACGATAAGTTACAATAATTTATTACCGAAATAACAGGGAAGTTATTTGGTGATTTGGTTCAATAATCCTATTAAGTTTTTGATTTTATCATCAACTTAATTGTGAAAGAGCCTTTTCAATTCTAAAATGTCCTTTTCCTATAAGACTTAAATTTTATTGGTTGAATAGCAGAAGAAGTTTCTAGATGAAAAATTAATTTGATGACAAAAATGTAAACAAGTTTCGAGTTCAACCCTTGGAAA
This sequence comes from Eupeodes corollae, assembly GCF_945859685.1. Classification (NCBI taxonomy): domain Eukaryota; kingdom Metazoa; phylum Arthropoda; class Insecta; order Diptera; family Syrphidae; genus Eupeodes; species Eupeodes corollae. The sequence continues at coordinate 138,887,028 of NC_079148.1, read as the reverse complement.
ACAATAAAAAACTCAATATTTGACAGTTGACTATTAAGAAATTTGAAAAGCTTAAAGAAATCTACGAATTTCGTAGACTTTCGTTAAATGCTCTAGACTTGAAATTGACACTTTAAATTTCCGCTTTACATCACCAAATGGTCACAAACTCTGAATTATTCGATTATGTGCTACCTTCGAAGCTAAACAATTGTCTGATCAAGCTTGCTTTCAGACTTTTTGAAAAAAGGTCACCAAACTTTTATTAATCCCCAAAGATCTTTTTTTCATATGCCCATATGACAATAACCTCCACATTTTTAAAGACTGCTTAGTTCATATCATTAGACAAAGTTTTTAAAATTTTATATATGTACATGCAAAATTAATAAGAAGTTCCTAATTTTCGAAAACATGGTTTTACTTACGAACCCTCAGATCCGTTGGAGTGTGTTAAATGTTTTTGTGGAGATGGTTAAGAAATATATGTTATGTATTTAAACGCTTAAACTTCACTATAGCTTTTCCTATGAGACATAAAGTTTAAATTAATCCTTAAAATAAATTTCTAAAGTTAAAACTTTGTTTTGTAACAGACGCTAAATTTTATGAGATGAACAAAAGGAAAATAAAACAACGTCATTTACTTAGAAAATGTTTATGGAACTTTGGTGTTGCATCTTTCATGTGTGCTTAAGGTAGAGTAAAGTTCTATGTAAGATAAATTTTGAAACATAAGTTTAATAAGATATTTTTGATAATTTATAGGTTTGTGAATTTGATTACTTGTGTGGGGAAAAATTGATTTTTAAATAATTTTTTGATGAATTTTTATGGCATAACCTAATCGATAAATGTTTACATGATAAGGTTAGCTTTTACTTTATATGACTTTTACTTTAATTGATTTCTTACTTGAATTTAAAAAGTAGTACACTTTATTCTGAAATACCCGTGTTTACAAAAATAACCAAAAGTTTTAAAGGGTGGTGAGTTCTTAAGGACCGATGTTGAATGTGAAATACGTCTAAACGTCAAGTTTTGTTCTGCATTTCATTTGACATTATTCAATTCCAAATTGACTCAATTTGAACCATGGAAAGATATACAGTCGTTGGAAAAATTATTTGTACAACGTAAAATTTACACAGCATCTCTTCATTGGAGCTTCATTTCTTTAAAAATAATAACGATATTGTCAATATTTATTTGTATTAATAATGAATACATTTTCTCACAACAGTACATAAAATAACAAAACTGAACTTCTAACGGTTCATTTTAAAAACATAAAAACCAAAGTGGCAAAATTACTTGCACATTATGTTAAACCGGTGGAATTATGTTAACACACTTTTTTGAAAAACAAAACTCTGCTTTGAAAAAAGCATTACCTATTAAGTTGTACTTCCTCCTTTTGCCGCAATAACAGCAGTGAGGCTTCTTTGCGTTGAGTTTATCAAGTTTTAAATTTGTTGTGGCGGAACCGTACTCCAAGCTGTTATAAACTCTTCCCAGGTTTGATTTGAAAATCTTCCAATGCCCTGAGGAATTTTTGATTTTACAAGATGTCAAACATTTTCAATGACATTTAGGTCAGGGCTCTGCGGGGGCCATTTTAAAACTTCTTGGTCTCCCCAGATAAAAAAGTTTTTATTGTATGGGCCGTATGTATGGGAGCATTATCTCGTTGAAGGATGAAATTACTCCCGATGAATATTGACCCCGCCACTATAGTGCAACATAATTTAGTATTTCCAAATAATGCGACTTTGTCATAGGGTTGGAGCATCTAACAATAATTTGTCTCACCACACAATATGATATACATCCCCATATCATTATTTTACCTCCTTTGGAATGCCTTGTGGGTTGTGTAACGGGTCGTTTTTTTAATGGACGTTTATCTTTGATTGATTGATTGTTTATCTTAATTTTTGCTGCCGAAACACTAGATCGGAACTCAGAAACGATAGCCACGCGCTTTTCTGTTGAAATTTCATCATTCAACATTTTCACCTCAGTGGATTCGTAAATAAGTAGAATTTACGCATTCGGGTGAATGATTATCCAAGCGTGAATGACAAAAAATCAATGCACCCACAAGAGTGAGTACTATTTATGAGATGGCGGCATCGACGCGTCGGGCCGTATTTTTTTTCCACTGAGTCGAATCAGGCAGTTACTGTGAATAGTGTTCACTATTTTGTGATGATAACGAAATTTGCATGGCCCAAATTTGACGATATGGATGTAGAAGATATGTGGTTTCAACAGGACTGTGCCACTGGCAGTAGTATCGTGTCGATGTCATTAGACTTCTTACGTTGGCGTTATTTGAAAAGGCGTACGTCGATAAGAAACAATGAAAGAGCAAACTGATGATATAATTTGTCAAATTATGGGCATATATCTTCAATTATGTCTTAGCTTCATCAAAAATTAGGACCATCCGATGGAGGCTTGTCGCTAAACTTACGGTGGCCATTTGGCCGATATTTTTGTCCATACATTATTAAATAAAAAAATAAAATACATATATTATCATTATAAAAAGAAATTACATTAATTTAAAAAATAATCTGTGTTTTATCAACATCCGTCTTGAAAAGTTAACCACCCTTTAAAAACAACCAAAGGTTATATAAAATAACTAATGCTGTTAAGCAATAACCAAAGATTATAAAAATAACAAAGGGTTTTAAGAATAATCCAATGTTTGAATATAAAAAAAAGTTTATAAGAATAAACAAGGCCTTTCTAAAACCCAAGGTATTAAAAATAACAGAAGATTACTTTGGTAAAACAAGTACAAAATAACCGTGGGTACAAAATAGAAGTGTTTAAAAAAGATTACCAAAGAAAGAAGCTATATGAGTAACCTTGGTACTGAAATAACCTTAATTGTAAAATAACCGCGACACTAAAATTGGTCAAACTTTAGAATAAACAGTTATACAAATTACCATGGTTATTATTTTTAATTCCCTATAGTCTGTACGTACGTAGTTCAGTACAGATATCGACTTGAACTATATTTTGTTTTACAGATTATAATGCAAAAAGATACAGAAAGGACTCTCAAAAAAAGTGACAATTTTTGGTTAACTCTGAGTGTCCCACATACCAATAACGCTAGAGACTTAAATTAAATTCACAATTATTATATTGTAACTTAATATCAAAAAATATGTTTTTGAAAAATTCCCAATTAAAACATTGTTACATTGTTATTTTGTCTCCAAAACAATTTGGTGCAATGAAAACAATGTATTTAATATCTTAACATTTAAAAAAATCGTTACTCGTTACAGTAAAACTTTGGGAAAATCGAATCTACAGTTTTTCTTATAAAAAATAAAACCTTCGAAAAACATTAATTAAAGTTAGTAAAGATTGATTTTTGACTCAAACATATTTAGAAAATTTGAGATATTGGCTCGAAATTATAAAAATAAAAGTCTTATTACTTTTTTATTACTTATTGGATATATTTATTTAAGCAGAATATATATGTTGACCAAAAATATAGTGAAGGAAAAGCTTCTAAAAACCTTCATTAAAAGAGTTGAAACTAATGGGAGGCGGTGAAGCTTTAGATAGAACCAAGTTTTACAATATCAAATCAAATCAAATGGGGTGGCGCAACAGTCCGTTGTGAACCAGGGCCTAGTGACTTACAACTCTCAACCATTCCTGTGTGCGAGTACTGTTGTCAGGAATGGAAGGGACCTACAATTTTAGGCCGAATCCGAACGGCTAGTTTGAGAAAGCACTTTTTCATGACAAGAATTACTCTTGAAGGATTTGTCAATTCCTCGCAAGAGGCAGTACCCGCGAAAATTATTTTTTTTTAATTAAGGTGGCACAGGCAGGGATTGAACCCAAGACCCCTTGCATGACAGTCCAACGCACTAACCATCATGCCACGGGTACCACAAGTTTTACAATATACTCAAGGAAATAAATAATTAATAAGTATGTAAATATAAGTCATAAATAAATAAATAAATAATAAGTTTTTAAGCATTGAACATTAACTAAACGAATAGCGAAATAAATAAATAACTTTAAAAACAAATTAAAACAAATTATTTAAATAAATAAGTAATAAATAAATAAACAAGAATAAATAATAATAATTTTACAAATTAACAAATACTGGAAGAGTTTGGATACTACACAATATTAATATGTAATATATATATGTATACGTAATTTTTTTTAAAATATATATATATTAACTAGACAGGTTTGCTATCAATTCGTTGTCGGAAGAATTGCATGCTATGTTATATCTCTCATAAAGCCTTGAAAGTCTTAACGATATAAGTTCAATATTACAAATTTGGTGCAGTTCTCCTGTCGAAAAATGTCTCGGAAGATTCAACATCAATTTCAAGACTTTATTTTGAATGATTTGTAACCTACGAACGTGACTTATATCACATCTGCCCCATGCTGGAGAACCGTAAAATATTATTGCTTGAAATACAACTATGTATATCAACAACTTATTTTTTATGCTCAATTTAGATTTACGGTTAATGAAAGGGTATACAACTTTTATTGTGATATTAACTTTTTTCACTATTTCTTGAACATGTTAGCCAAAAGTAAGGGTTTTATCGAGGTATACCCCAAGATATTTTGCACTTGTTTGCCAACCTGTACTCATTCCGCAAATAACTAGGTTATTAGTTGGCAAAAAATAGACTTTTCTTTTCCGAGTGAAAAAGACAGCCTGTGTTTATGAAGCATTTTTTTTTATTTTCCAAGCATTACAGTAGCTTTGTATTTAATTTAATGCAGATTGCAAGTTAGCTTCTATGAAGAATCAGAAGAAAAGATACAGGTATCATCGACAAAAATTGCTTTTCACAGTTTAGGAAGGAGGGGAAATCATAAGTGAAAATTTTATAAAAGATTGGGCCAAGTACAGAGCCTTGAGGTACACCTGCACTTACATCAAAAGCATCAGAAAAGCTATTGTTTACAGTAACTCTAAATGTCCTGTTTCTTAAAAATGATTGTACAATCTTTATGACATACTTTGGAAAGTTTGGAATCAAAAGCTTATGTAGCAAAGCGTCGTGCCAAACGGTGTCAAACGCCTTTTCAATGTCAAGGAACACCGTACCTGTGCTTTTTCCTTCATTGATTTTTTTTTTAATATGATTGGTTATTCTATATACTTGGTGAACTGAATTGTGGAAGGCGCAAAATCCAAACTGTTCTAGTTGAAGTATATCGTATCTCTCAACATGTGTTGTTATTTTTTTTTTAATTACTTGTTCAAAACATTTACTTATTGAGCTAAGTATACTGATCGGCCTGTAATTGCAAGGGATATCTGCAGATTTGCCTGGTTTTAAGAGTGGAATAATTTTAGCTAATTTCCAACTAACCGGAAAATAATTTTATTTAAAACAGGAATTAAATAAGTACTGAATGTATTTTATTCCTGCTGTTGGAAGATTCTTAAGATACAAATTCTTAAGCTTGTCAAAACCTGCTGTTTTTCTGTTTCTAAGAGACGAGATAATAGTTTTAATATCATCTAAAGAGACCACATCATCTGGAGATTCAACATCTGAAAGATCTAAAGAATTAATAGAATTATTTACTAAAGTCTCAATAATGTTATTTGTGGTTCTATTGCCTGAATGATTGTTAGAAAAACTTTGTGCAAGTACGTTTCCTTTTTTAAAAGCAGGAACAATTGAATTTTTCTTTTTTATTATTTTTATAATGTTCCAAAATAGCTTACTTCCAGTTTTTAAACTTTGAAGTTTTTGGTTCCAAGTTCTGTTTCTGAAAGCGAGAATTTGATCTTTAATCAACGCGTTGAGAAACTTAATCTGTGAGATATAATACGGATCTCTAGTTCTTATCCACCTTCTACGATTGATGTTACGAATCTTGATAATTTGGACAATGTTTGAAGGTAGGTTATTACCTGAATCACATCGTATGGAATTGCTTTATTAGCGCTTTCTAGGATAGCAGTTTTAAATTTGAAACATCCATATCTATCTGTTGAACATTAAGTTCATCCAAATGAATGTTATTCATTATTCTTAACCTTGATAGCATTTCTCTTTTATATAAAAAAGAGAAATGCATTTTTCAGATCTAAATTATAATTTCTTTGTTGTAAAGGTGAAACCAGAGTACGGATTAGAACTGGTAAATGGTTTGAGCCTAGTTCTTTTATAACAACGGGATGAGTAAACAGATTTGGGATGTTTGTTAGGAAAATATCCAAAGTAGACGGGTTTGCCCTACTATTACTAGGATAATATTTTGGCTCGAGAGGATAAAGTACATTGAACGAATACCTTGAGTTTATATTTTCAAGTATATTGCCCCAAGTATTGGCTCTTGTACAGCCCCATCTCTGATTTCTGCAATTAAAATCTCCACCAACTAAAAATAACTCATTTGAACTAATAACCTTCCTTAGATCATTGTTAAAGTTGAAACGTTTTTCGTTTGAAGTTGCACCACCCGGAAAATAAACAGAAATAATGTTTAAAGCTGAACCATTTGAAAAACGTTATTCTCTATCTAAACGATAACAAATATAATCATGATTACCTAAACTTAATCTCTCATTAGGAGAGAGCCAAGTTTCGGAAACTAGGCCTACATCAACATTATGCCTTCTGAGAAAGGCAAACAATTCTATTGTTTTATATCGAATGCTTTGAGCATTCCAACATATTATATTCGTGGATGTATGATTCATGGTGTTTGTTTATATAAATATTTTGCTAATCGTGCAATAGTATTAAATTGTTCTGCTTTTGTATTACAATTGTTTAACAGTGTTATCATCTCCGCCGTAAGTTGGTTTATCTCTTCTAAGAAAAACAGATCACTCGAGCTGTTGCCACCAGTCTTTGTATTGTTTGCCCACATATGAGAGACGGGTACTAAAAAAACTATACTTAAACTTAGTATAAGTTTTCTTTCGACTCAAATTTCTTTTCAAAAATTAAAAATGTTGGCTTCAAACTAATTTTTTCGACATTCAGTTAAGTTTTTATACAAATCCAACAGTTTTTTCAGAAAAAAAATTAAAATCCACAAAAAACAGTATCACTTTAACAAAATTAGATTTGATGAAATCAAACTACATTATGTTAAGAATATTGTTGTTATTTTTAAATTTGTTAGGAATAATTCAACTAACAACTTTTTTAATACAACATGAAAACCTACAAACTTTTAAGCAAGACAAATCGACAGGTAGGATGGGAAGTTATCTGTCTGGGTCACATCTCAGCCTCTTTTTTTAGAATATTGCACACTTTAAGAATAGTAGACGAAAATTCCATCGAATAAGCTATTTTCTTGATTATTACGAAAATGTGCACTTTTACACAAAAAAAGAAAAAACATTCGAGCAAGGTTAGTTTTATATTATATGGTATTAAGATACAAGTAAGAGTTAATTTTTAATTTATTTGACGCAGTGTTCAAAAAGTTGTGAAAATTTTATGGCAATGTCTTTTAAATATAAGCACTATTCTTAAAACGGAAAAAAAATTGATATACCATCCATTCTATAGAATATCCCTTGTACAAAAAAAAATTGTTTAATTTAAATTAACTTTGAACTTTTATTTCCTTATCCAATTCCATCAAATCTATTTTTAACATCAAACAACATTACTTTTTGTATACTCAGAATACAACATAAATAATTCAAAAGCTCAATTACTAATAGCATTTTTGTTTATTTGCCAGAATCTATTAAGTCAAAGTAAATTGCCGCATGTTTCTAACAGGGAAATTATTATTATTGTAAAAAGCTGTCAACATTCTTGTCATACACACATAAATATAAAATTACCTTCACACCAAAATCTATTTTTGTTTAATTATAAATAAACCTACTTAAGCCCTTAATATTTATGATCCTTCTTTAGTACCCATACCTGTTTTGTATTCATATATTTTTCTCTTTAAAAATGACTTGAATTAAATATACAATCGCCATTAAAGAGTATACAAGTCAGTGTCCTCTGTCCCATGTCTCCAACTTAGTAATTATTTTTCAATAACATTAAGACAATGAATAATCATCTTTTACTTAAATTATACTCATTACAATTTCCTTGTTTGTTCAAGGCCATGAAATTGATATTACTTCATCCAACACCCACCTCCAGTCTTTTTCTTTCTCCCACAACCACGAGTCCAGGCTACCCCTTCGATCTAGATCCTTGATAGCTGACCAAAAGTATATTTTCTTTATTTTTTTTATTTCGTCGACCAAAACGAAACAAAAAGAAAACAATGAAGAATTTTTTCTTTTATTTTTCTGCGTCTGTAGCGAACATTTTTGGTCAAGCATTCGACTTGTCTTACAATATAATTCATCAATCACACTCAAGGCAAAAGTGACTATTTATCTTCCACAATAAATCTCGGAAAAATCCATTGTCAATTGCCATGTTTAAGTATTCTGGCCTAAGTTATACTTAGTTGTATTTTATTTTTTTTATTTGGCCATTTCAACCCGATTTCCTTAGCCGACCAAAAGACTTACAGGACGACATAGAAATACAAGAAACATTGTTTTGCCTCCTTCTAACTGTACACAATGTACATAGGTATATGACTGACTGGTGGATGATTAATTAAGTTAATCGCATTATATGATGGTAACTTCGTTCTTTTCCGGGCCCGGCCAGGCCCTACCCGGCCAGCCCATTCTAAATATTAATTTTTTTGTTTATTTTGTTCCACCTTTTTCGAGTTAACGTTCTGTTTTTGTTGTTTCTGTTGCCTTTTTTTTGATTTTTCTGTTTTATTTGATCTCGTCGGAGATTTTTCGTGTCAGATCCAAGAGGCGGGAAATCCTATAAGACATCGACCTATAGACACACTTTGGACGGTTCCTTTAACACAACAGTCTTGTTCCAGAAAGCAAAAGCAAAAAAAAACAATAAGAAGAACTTAAATAAGTAACAAGTTTTTGATTAAGGATTCCCTAACGGTGCGGCAATTTGCGTGTTTGCCTGGTTTTTCTTCTTTTTTTTTCTACCACCTTGATTTTTGTCGCCTCCCATGGGAAAGTCATAACCCACAGAACAAACATTGAAACTAATCAAAGTGAGTACATAATCCACTTAATAAATAATATACTCGGCTCGTGTATGTTTACCTGTTCCTCCAATGCTACCCATAACCACATCAATATATAAATCTTTGTAATGGTTTTAAGGACAATTGTGTCCCTTAAGATGATCAAAAATTCTGCAGAGATATAAATCTTTTGAAAATAAAAATGTCCTTAAAGTAAATAATGTTTTGCGTATGTTTACTTTGTGTTTTAATGCACATTTAAAACGCATTTTTCAAATGTACATAAAGGCTTTAATGTATCGCACAGTTCTAATGGAACACGCATGAAGGTCTATTGTTTTAATGACTTGAATAACCTACTAAGCTTGTTTTGAGTTCCTTGAAATACATTTTATTACATAAAAGGTAGTGCAAATATTACATCATTATAACTTGATTGTACTTTAAATGAAATGACTCATTTAAAGTGCGTGTGAGGACATTACATAACCAGAAAATCAAAGACTTCATGTAAATCTTTAATAATCAGAAAATCAATAATCAGATTTAGATTGTTTGAAAGTTGGAAATCCAAAAACAAACAATTTGACAGGTGAAAGTTCAAAGAAAAATGGTGTAAGGAAAGACAACTTGTAACCATTGGTTGTAATAAAAGTTTGAACATTTTAAGTAAGTATGGTCAGAGTATTGATCAGAGAGTCTGAATCATTGGTATAAACACAATATACACTTTCAAAAATATTTAATATCAGTGCTGTTGAGTTCGAAAAAGTGCAGTAAAATCATAATGGTTGCAAGGAATTTAATGATTTAGGAAAAATTTCTTTGGATATTGAAAACACATTGTTTTCTGGTTTAATGAGATATTTCTTTAAATCCAAGAATTTCATCGGACGGAACTGTTTTCAATATTAGAGTTGTCAACACTTAAATACACATATGATGATTAAGTCTTCAATTGTCCAAAATAAGTCTTTAAAAAGTTCTGAAACAATTACGGTACAGAACTTGTTCGAATGTAAATAATTCGTGCAAATGCAAGCACAACTTTAAATATTTGAACATTCATTTGTTTTTAAATTCATTTAGTTCATTTTTTAATAATAATAAATACGTTCCACAAATTGTTAAATAAGATGAAAATGTCATTTGAATGTCAAGATTATATAAGAAAATTAATGGATTGTATGTATTTTGGTATTGTACACTAGGTCATATGATAAAATTAAAGATCATTCTAAGTACAAATTTGAACAAGACAACGTCTTTTCTTTATAATATTTTTAACCAATCTAATTTATAAATCTTTGCTAAGTCTCTAGATGAGAACATTTGGTCCTTCGAGCCTTAAAATACGAACTAAAAAACTTTAAAAGAACAATATAATACGTGCGGTGTGTGCCCCGATATTAAAATAAAATAAAAACCGAATTTACGATTCGTATAAAAATAGATACGTGATTTAAATTGTGCATTGAACAAATCGTTTTTAATCACGAATTGATATTTAACAAATTAACTTAAAACTAATTTATTTAACTTAAATTTAACTTAAAACTAATTTATGAACAAGTGTCCAGCAAAGACACTAATAACATTAACATCGTTCATCAACGTGACGTCGTCGTCGGCAGCACCAGCAGCAGCAGCGTCAGCATCAGCAGCAGTAGCAGTTGCAGAGAAGCAGTAAGTTTTGCTTTGTGTGTTGTAAACTTGTCTATTTGATTTCTTCGTCATTTCTGTCAATTTTAAAAGAAATTAAATATTATTATGGCTGAAACCAAAAATTACAAATATGGTGAGCTACAAAAAGACCTTTTAGCTAAGGTAATAAGAGATCTTACAAATTTCAAAAAGTCTCCAAAAGACCGTAAGGTAAAAGCCTATGCTTCAGCTCGTCTAAGCAAGTTAGAAGAAGATGTTCTTTCGGCAAAAACTTATAATGAAGCCATCATTGGAGGTGGTATGCTAGAAGAAGAAATGAAAGTTGAAGAGTTAAAGGTAGTATATGAGCAAATCAACGAAATATACCTCGAATACCGCACAGAGCTGGTGGAAACAATCGAAAAATCCTCATCCATCGCTGCCACCCCTCCAATCCTAGGGGTGCCGCCCAGTAATACAGCTGCACCATCGACGTATTCGGGGATAAGACTTCCACGAATCGATTTGCCAAAATTCGATGGTTCATATACTACCTGGCGTGCATTCCACGACAAATTTCAGGCTCTTATCCACAATAACAAGAGTATTGAAGACATCGATAAGCTTCATTTCTTGCAGTCGTGCTTGACTGGTGATGCAAATCGGTTTTTACAGAATTTTTCTGTGGAGGCTGCCAGTTACGATAAGGCTTGGGATTTGTTGAAGGATCGATACGATCATAAGCGCATTCTTGTACATACTCAAATGCAAACGCTTTTTGGTCAACCTTCTTTATCTCGTGAGACTGCTACGGGCCTTAAGGATCTTTTGTACACAACAAAAGAATGTTTTCATGCACTTGAAAAAATGGATGTACCTGTTTCCAGTTGGGACACCGTCCTTATATGGTTCCTTTATCAGAAGCTTCCACACTCTTGTCAAAAGCTATGGGAAGAAAAATTAGGTAACAGAAAAGATTTGCCTACATTTAAGGAATTTACCGAGTTTTTGGAGATCCGTTTTAGAACTCTTGAAGTTATTGGTCAACAGGAGCATGAAGCAGCATTCCGGACTAAAGAGGAGCCATATTTAAAATCAAAGCCACGCGTACAACCAGCTAAGACAAAAGTCATGCATGCACAGCAGATCGTCAAACAGCCATCAAAAAACGCAGACAAGAGCAACACCGTGGAGAAATTAATTTGTAAGCTGTGCAGTCAAGGCAAACACACATTGAGAAAGTGTCAACAATTCCTCAACATGGATGTCAAAGGTCGACAAGAAGTTGTTTCCAGACTCAAGATATGTGAAAATTGTTTGTCCTACGGGCATCTTGTGGCAACGTGCTACAGTTTCACATCGTGTTATTTTTGTCAAAAAAGACACCATTCGCTGCTACATGACAAACAGCAGCATGCAAGTGGAAGCAACACACACATGCAACAGCAATCTTCAAGCAACACACAGATACAACAATTTCCTGCAACTAGTGCTTCATCTCAGGCGAAAACATTCCAGACGTCAATAAATCCGAATGCTCCTGTGTTTCAACCATCGGTTGAACAACAACTGCAGTCAACACAAGGACAGTCATTTAACTACCACGCGTCGCAAAGTGGTTACGCACACCAGGTGCTCATGGCGACAGCGGTAGTAAAGGTACGGGCAGCAGATGGTAAGTTACGTCTGCTACGTGCTCTCATCGATACAGGGTCAGAAAGGTCCTTCATCACTGAAGCAGCAGCACAACTTCTGAAATTAGAAAGAAAGCGTACAAATGTTGAGGTATCCGGGTTAGGGTTGGTCAACAACGGCACTGCGCAATACTCCGTCGAAGTAAGATTTGCTTCACGCCACTCGACGTTCGAGACTGCCATCCAGGCGTTGGTCTTCAAGTCGTTGACTGGCCATCTCCCGACCCATCGAGTGATACCTGGCATTTGGAAACATTTGAAAGGCCTTTCTTTAGCTGATCCTCATCTCTATGAGCCTGCACCCATAGACTTACTGCTCGGTAGTGAAGTTTGCGCCGAAATACTCCTTCCTGAAATAAGACGTTCGGAAAATGGAGTTGGACCAATAACACAAAACACCGAACTGGGGTGGGTTGTGTTCGGGAAAGTTTCAGCCGAAATTCCTGAGCAAGTTCGAAGCTTCGTTCAAATTACTGACCTGAGTTCGCAGTTGGAGAAGTTTTGGGAGATGGAGGAGATGCCTTTTCAGAAGCAAGATACTGAAGAAAACATTGCTTGCGACAATCATTTTGAGCGACACACAACACGTTTACCTAACGGGCGTTACGAAGTGAAGTTACCGTTTAAAGGTGAAAAGCATCCAGCAATGGGATCTAGTAGAGAAAACGCTTTTCGACGATTTCTACATCTTGAAAAGAGGCTAGATTCGAATCCAAAGCTGGCTGAAGCCTACAAAAACTGCATCAAAGAATATGAAGAGCTTGGTCATATGGAAGAGGTAGATGGCAATGATGCGGTGCTTCAATCCCCATTCCACTATTTCTTACCACACCATGCGGTTTTCAAAGAAGCGAGTTCTACAACCAAATTGAGGGTAGTATTCGACGCTGCAGCGAAAACGTCCGATGGAAAATCCCTAAACGATTGGTTGCTTGTGGGTCCAAAATTGCAATCAAGTATCATAGATCTTGTTCTGAAATGGCGGACTCACCGAGTAACTTTCACGGCCGACATCGAAAAGATGTATCGACAAATTTTCGTCAATCAATCAGACCGATACTATCAACTCATTTTGTGGAGAGACAGGAAGACGTCACCTGTAAAAATATTTAAAATGAACACGGTTACTTTTGGTACAGCAAGTGCACCATACATTGCTATCAAAATTTTGAAAAAGGTAGCTGATGATGAAAATGAAAATTTTTCTTTGGGGGCGAAGGCTGTCCGTGAAGACATGTACGTTGACGATCTAATAAGTGGAGCTGACACCATTGAAGAAGCACGAAAGAAACGTGACGAAGTTAAGCAACTTTTGGCAACAGCAGGACTCAACCTCAGAAAGTGGACATGCAACACAAAAGAACTTATGGAAGATATTCCAGTTCAGGATAGAGAACTTGATTTTGAACTTCCGTTCAACCTGTCAAAAAATCATGTCAAGACTTTAGGCATCAAGTGGTTCCCCATAGACGACTTCTTCTCGTATCAAGGTCTGCAATCTGCAACAGAGTCAACGACAAAAAGATCCATGCTATCAACTATAGCCAAATTATTCGATCCTTTGGGCTGGATCTCACCATGCATCATCACTGCAAAGCTTATGATGCAGCGTTTATGGGAGCTTGGCTGCGACTGGGACGATCCAATTCCAGCTACTTTGAAGAAAGATTGGGATGCTTTTCTCCGAGAACTCCATCTGATCGAACGGCTGCGGATTCCAAGATGGATCCAGTTGAGCAAGACGAATAAGGCGATCGAGCTTCATGGATTTTGCGATGCTTCTATGAAGGCTTACGGTGCAGCAGTGTACGTACGAGTCCTGGATAGTAAAGGCAAAATTCATGTCAATCTTCTTTTGTCAAAGACAAAGGTAGCACCAAATCAACGTACAATAACTCTACCTCGTCTTGAGCTTTGTGGCGCAGTAGTGTTGGCAGAGTTGTTACAATACACCAAGGAAGTGCTAGAAATTCCAGATGTGAAGACGTACGCATGGACAGATTCCACAATTGCACTTGCCTGGATACGTGCCACTCCCGCCAAATGGACCACATTCGTATCCAACCGTGTGTCGGAAATCCAGCGGTTAGTGGGGATCGATTGCTGGGGACATGTCGCAACGCTTCATAACCCAGCCGATCTGGCGTCCAGGGGTGTATATCCATCGGAACTGGAGTCACTTACGTCGTGGTGGAATGGTCCAGAGTTTCTGCGAATAAAATGGGTATTCGATCTTCCAGATCAACCCACCGAAATAGACGTTGTAGAAGAACAACGCACAATAAAGGCATTCACTATACATGCGAGAAAAAGTGATAGCATATTACAGACTATCTACAACTTTTCGAGTCTTCTCAAGGTTATAAGAATTATCGCCACCTGTTATCGTTTCATAACAAGATGTCGACCCAAGTTGGGACCTAATACAGGATCACTTAAACCAAAAGAGTTGGAAATTGCCCTCCTATTCATTGTCAAAGCAGCACAAAAGGAAATGTTTGAAACCGAAATTCAACTAATTCGTGAAAACAAAACACCAAAGGCCTTACGGGCGTTAAACGTGTTCATCGATGCTAATGGGGTCTTACGAGTTGGAGGACGTTTGGAGAACTCTCTGCTTCCCTATGAATCTCAACATCCAATATTGCTCCAAAACAACCATCACTTTACGAGTCTGGTTGTCCGAGATGCTCATAAGAACACACTTCATGGCGGTATCCAACAAATGATAAGCTATATTCGAAAACGATACTGGATTGGACAAATACGAAGAAGCGTTAAATACCAACTGCATAGATGCCCTTCATGCTATCGCCAAAAGGCATCCGCAATGCAGCAGTTAATGGGAACTTTGCCTGCAGCGAGAGTACGTATGTCTCGACCGTTTAGTCATACCGGCGTTGACTATGCAGGTCCAATTGATATCAAGTCCTGGAAGGCACGCGGTGCAAAAATCCTTAAAGGTTACTTTGCAATTTTTATATGCTTAGCAACTAAGGCTATTCACTTAGAAGTTGTTTCAGATCTCACAACACAAGCGTTTTTAGCAGCATTTAAGAGATTTACTGCCAGAAGAGGAAGCTGTGTGAAGGTATATAGCGACTGCGGAACTAATTTTGTTGGTGCTCATAACGAATTAGCAAGAATGTTGAAAGATGCACAACATGATTGGAAGGAAATTGCGGAAGAATTAGCAAATCACGGTACAGATTGGCATTTTATTCCCCCGGCTTCTCCACACTTCGGTGGGTTATGGGAAGCGGGTGTGAAATCGGTCAAGTACCATCTAAAGCGAGTTGTAGGAACAGAAAGGCTAACATTCGAGGAGCTCGCGACGCTTCTAGCACAAATAGAAGCGTGTCTGAATTCGAGGCCTCTTTGCCCTCTTTCCGACAGCTTAGACGATTTGAATGCACTCACGCCCGCGCACTTTCTAGTTGGCGAATCGTTACACGCTATACCACAAGGCGAACTCGATAACAACATTACGCATAATGATCGATGGAAACGCGTCCAAGCTCTATCAGAAGGATTTTGGCGAAAATGGAATTCAGAATATCTGGCAAGACTTCAGCAACGGCCAAAATGGACACAAGTCAAAGAACCGCCAAAAATAGGAGACTTAGTTCTTCTTAAGGATGAACGACTTCCATCGACCTACTGGAATCTTGCAAGAATCGAAGAAACTCATACCGGATCGGACGGGTTGATACGCGTCGTGACGGTTAAAACACAGAACGGGCAATTGAAACGGCCAATAACAAAAATCTGCCTGCTACCATCAAACAAAACTGCAGAACAAATAGCCATCGTATGAAATCACGCAAAAAAATGTACTCAAATAATTAATCAATTAAATATTAATATTTATTAATAATACAAAATCAATATAACAAAATTATGCAGTAAATTTATTACAAACTTCTGAAAAATCTGAAAACACAAATTCATTAAAATAAAAGAAAAACACATAATTATAATTTTATTAATTTATTTATTGATGTTATCTAAATTAAGGTACACATATTAATTTTTTTCGTTCGAAAAACAAATAAATTTTTCCATTTTTTGTATTAAAACTTAAACTAACAATTCTATAAATTAAACAAAATAATTATACGTCAACTGGAGCTTAAAACACCATCCACAAATTTAAAATAAACAAACTACTGTCAAACACTTGGCACTAAAAAATGTCAAATTCACCGAAACGCGAAAATTGCAAAATAGAATAAAGCAAACAATCATAATTTACAATTAATCCAATATATCATATCGCGTCAAAATAATTTGATAAAATATTTGAAATAACACTTTAATTCCAAACCGAATCACATTCGAAAATAATAAAAACACACATCAATTTAATTCATCATAATAATTCACCAACAAAATTAAATCAATTAAACACAACCATGATTGTCACAAATAAAATCAAACTTTGATATAATTCAAAATTAAACTTTAGAAATTAATGATAATTGTATTTCAACTTAGTACAAAACCAATATCATTTTTTGTTTGGTTTTGTTTTTGTAATGTACACAATCACTTTAACTCGAATTCAAAACGTAAACAAACTCCCCGCAATGGAAATCAAATTCGTTCCAACTGGAAACAACTAATTTGGTTGTTATATACGTACTTGTACATAAGCAACCCGCGCCGCGATTCACACAATTTTGTACATAGATATATACAGTCAATATTAACTATGTATATACCATATTTAATTCTAAAATTAACGGCATCATAAGCCGATTATTTGAACATATAACACGAACATAATTTAAAAATAAATCTATAATTAACATTTGAAAACAAATCAAAATACACCACATATCACACATACCAGCCATACATATGTACAAATATACACCGCGATCGCGACCAACTTACGCCGCCGCCGCCGCCGCCGCGCCGTACGAATAAAAGCTCGATATCGGCAATGAATCTGCGAATTCCATTTATACATACACACCCCGCACAATTCATTCAACAAACTTACCTGAATTAATAAATGATTAATTGCACAAACGAATTAATTTAATTTTTAATTAAAACAACACAACAAAAAAAAAAAATAAAACCGACGCGCACACAAATCACCCAAGATGGATGCACATTCACTTTACTATACTACAAATTACAAATTCAAAACAACCCGATGTAGCATTAATGAAATCAACAACAACAATTCTCATGAATAAAAGGAATACAAAAAAAAAACTACCTACAAATTTCTCCTATTTGTTTTGCATTCTCTGTAGTTGACTTTGTCTTTTGTATTTGTTTACATGTCAAAATATATTTACTAATAGTCTGTCTCTTTTCATGTACGAATGAGATAAGAAGGAAGGTGGTGAATGACAATATCGAAAGTGAGCCATGCCGATAATGCAGTTCGATAATGCAGTTCGTTATCAAATAATGATGCCAAATTGCTGTAATTTAATCGTTTACACTGGATATTTGATTTAGCAGAATTCACATCATCATTCTATCGTGGGGGGAGAATGTTCGAATGTAAATAATTCGTGCAAATGCAAGCACAACTTTAAATATTTGAACATTCATTTGTTTTTAAATTCATTTAGTTCATTTTTTAATAATAATAAATACGTTCCACAAATTGTTAAATAAGATGAAAATGTCATTTGAATGTCAAGATTATATAAGAAAATTAATGGATTGTATGTATTTTGGTATTGTACACTAGGTCATATGATAAAATTAAAGATCATTCTAAGTACAAATTTGAACAAGACAACGTCTTTTCTTTATAATATTTTTAACCAATCTAATTTATAAATCTTTGCTAAGTCTCTAGATGAGAATAGAACTATTGTACCGTAATTGTTTCAGAATTTACAGAAGAACGCGAAACGGTATAAGATCAATTTTTGTTTTCAAGGGAATTCGTAATTTTAAGGTTATAGCATTAATTTTTTGAAATATGTTGGAAAAAAAATTAAAAATAATGTTTAAAAAGCGTATTTTTGAATTTAAGCGTATAAAACTAATGTTTGTTCTGTGTGAATTAATTTTTCCAGTGAATTAATATTTCAAAATCAAATCAAATGGGGTGGCGCAACAGTCCGTTGTGAACCAGGGCCTAGTGACTTACAACTCTCAACCATTCCTGTGTGCGAGTACTGTTGTCAGGAATGGAAGGGACCTACAATTTTAGGCTGAATCCGAAAGGCTAGTTTGAGAAAGCACTTTTTCATTACTAGAATTACTCTTGAAGGATTTGTCAATTCCTCGCCAGAGGCAGTACCCGCGAAAATTAATTTGTTTTAAATTAAGGTGGCACAGGCAGGGATTGAACCCAAGACCCCTTGCATGACTTAATATTTAAAATGTCTAATTTTGTATGGACTTTTATCTATATATATAAACACAAGCGTCCACAGGTTTTTCTCAAAACCCACCTTTGTCTATCAACTCCTACACTCACATCCCCGCGGTGAACTTTGGGTGCCTAGTACCTCAACTGGATATTGGGTTCCATCTACAGAGGAAAGTTGTTGGGGGCAGCAAACGAGAGAGGTGGGGAGAGGTGTTTCCTCTAAGGCACCTCTCCTTATCCAGCGGACGAATTCTCCAGATGGAATCAACGTCTACAAATCCAGCAAGGTTGAACTACTTAGTGAACACCTTACAGGGCTTCTTCGAAATATTCGGAGACCAGGCCTGTAAGGAGCGGTATCCGGCTCCCCTTTCTTGCAGTTATACTAAGGATTTGGCCCTCCAGGTTGGGGGTTGTGCCATCGGGGTGACTTCCTGGCCACGTAATAAATAATAATGACGAACCGGAAGAAAGCATGCCCGATGAGTGGAATCTCAGCATAGTGTGCCCGATACATAAGAAAGAGACCCTCTAAACTGCGCCAACTACAGAGGCATCAGTCTCCTTAACATTGCGTATAAGATCCTCTCTGCCGTATTATGTGAACGTCTGAAGCCATTCGTCAACAACCTGATTGATCCTTATCAGTGTGGCTTCAGACCAGGAATGTCCACTATCGACCAAATATTCACACTACGGCAGATCTTGGAAAAAACCCAGGAGCTTCAAATCGATACCCACCATCTCTTTATCGATTTTTAAGCCGCATATGACAGCATCTATAGAAAAGAGAATGTCTATTTTTGGCATCCCTGTCAAACTTATCCGTTTGTGCAGAATGACGATGGAGAATGCAAGCTGCTCTATCAAGCTCGGAAAAGATCTTACCGATGCATTTGATGTCAAAAAAGGTTTTAGACAAGGTGATGCACTGTCATGCGACTTCTTCAACATCGTTCTGGAAAGAATTGTGCAAAACTCAACCGTCAACACTAGAGGCACAATCTTCCAAAGGTCCATCCAATTACTCGTATACGCAGATGATATTGACATAATTGGAAGATCAAAGAGTGATGTCAGTGGAGCGGTTTTGAGCATTGCGACGGAAGCGAAGAAGATGGGTTTAGTGGTCAATGAGATCAAGACCAAGTATATGCTGTCATCAATAAAGGACATTGAACAACGACTTCTTGGACAAATCGTCACCATAGACAGCCATAACTTTGAGGTAGTTAAGAAATCAAACGAAGAATAACTCTTGCAAATCACTGCTACTTTGAACTTAGAAGGCAATTGAAAAGTAAAGTCCTCTCTCGAGCATCTAAAATCACCATCTATAAGAAACTCATCATCACGGTTCTCATTTATGGCGCTGAGGCCTGGACCCTGTCAAAGAAAGATGACACCGTCTTAGGATGCTTCGAGAGAAAAATTCTTCGGGTGATTTTTGGTCCCGTACGCATAGATGGAGAATGGAGGAGAAGATATAACGACGAACTGTACGGGCTGTACAGCGACACTGGCCTAGTTAGCAGAATCAAAGTCCAACGGCTTATATGGCTAGGTCATGAAAAGCGTAGTTAACGGACGTCACCGCTCCAGCATGGAAGGGCTTCGACTCCAATCCCGAGAGACGGCGCAGTAGAGGAAGACCGCTACTCAGGTGGCGCACCCAGGTGGGAGAGGACCTCAACCAACTTGGCGTGCAAAACTGGAGACAGTTAGCTAGGGACCGGCTGGAGACGCATGTTGGTTGAGGCCCAGATCCGCCCCGGACTGAGCGCCACCTTAAGTTAGTAAGTAAGAAATCAAGCAAGAGACGAAATCTTTGTTAGGGTTGGCTTCGAAACTTCTTATCCAATTGTCATGCAGTTTTTTTAATGAAAGAAGATATCACGGAGCAGGTTTAAGGCATAAATAATGTCCGAGAATGTTAGTTAATAATTTGTTATCTATAGATATAAAATCCAAATATTACTGACTCACTGATCTCACATTTCGATGGTGCATTCAAATAGCCTAAAGAACCAACTGCAGGTCTCTGCTGATTAGGAGGAATGATGTTAAACTCTGATATGGAATCTCCTACACAAATTGAGGAACATGACATACAATTTCTTTAGGACAGGGATTATCTTTCAGAAACAACGTATGATGCCAACCAACTTTCAATTTTCGTTCAAGTAAATAAACCGAAATTAACCGACGACCAGCGACTTGCATGCAAGGAACGGAAGATTTACCTTCCTTTGTTCCTTAGTATTTTGTTGGGAAACCTTTCTGCCTTATTACACATTGCAACCGGCGAGTTATTCGAATCCGCACCCAGAGGACAGCGCAGAAGAGGAAGACTGCGGATCAGGTGGCGCACACAAGTGGAAAGTGACCTCATCCAACTTGGAGCACAAAACTGGAGACATCTAGCTAGGGACCGAGCTGAATGGAGAAGTTTGTTGGGTGAGGCCCTACTTCACACAGGACTGTAGCGCTACCTTAAGTAAGTAAGTAAGTAACCGGCGAGGAGTACTCTCCACTAACCGCTGGCATCTCTGAAATGAAATGCTGTTCCAGGCTTCTCTGATTGTTTCCCAAAGATCTGCCAAATTTTCTGTTTTTTTGCTCAATCTGATATTCCACATCGTTCCATAGAATCTCTATTTGATTCAGATCAGGACTCTGTGCTGGCCAGGAAAAAAACATTTATTTGCTGATCACTAATACATTGCCTAACTAGTCGGAGAGTATGCTCAGGATCGTTATCATGCATAAACTTCCACGTCAATGTCATATTATCATTAGCAAACGGCTCCATGTGGTTCTCAAGTACGCTGTTATACAAATGTTGATCCATTCTCTGGTCTATTTTTACAATGGGTCCCACACCAAGCCATGAAAATGATGCCCATACCATAATGGAACCAACGCACCGTGCTTAACAATTTTTACTGCGAACCTCGAATACAATTTATTTTTTTTTTCTTCTACAAAATTGAAACAATTTTAATGTACAAAAAATAGTTAAAAAAATATTTTTTTTTAAGAGTTAAATGACATTTAAATGATTTGAAGACAAACTTATTTGGCAGGTATATTTTTGGATCTACAAACATATGTACATTATTTAATCCAACTTTTTTGACATAAGGAGTAAATTTATATCACACCATGTGTTTTAAGTTTTGTTTTTATAATAATATGCATCTTTTTGATTCCAAAATAAGAAAATATTCAGAGTTTTTCAGTGTTCTCCTTGTTTTATGATTTAAAAAAAAAATTGTGTCGAAAGATCTTAATTTTTCTTGCAACTTTTAAAAAACAAATATAGGTTTAGCGCTGTTAACATCTAATATTTTTTTAAAGACAAAACGAAGTTATTTTTTTTTTCAAAACAATTAAAACTTTAAAAAACACTAAAAACAGAAATTGATTTCGACTTAAATATTTCGAGAATTAAAAAATTAAGTTTAAACAAATTTCATATTACACAAAATACTCTAATCAACGTTTAGTACATTTTCTTTCTCAATAATTTAACACTTGAACTTTAATTTTTACTTTAAATTGCATACTTCTTGAAGTTTTTTAAATGACAATGTTATATTAAAAACAATTTGCCAGATATTCGTGTGGATCTCATTCTAGCTTTTTTTTATGGTAACATAATTTTTTTTAAACAAAAATAAATTGTACCTAAAAATTCAATTTCAGTTGAAAACTAACATTAATACATTTTGTAGACATTCCTTTCAACTTGACCCTGTGATGGACCCTTACCTACCTCTACAAAAAAATCACTTAGCCATTTCAATCAAATTTAAACTTTATCAAGCTGACTGATGAATGTAGCATAGTAGATTTGAACTTCAAAAATCCAAAAAAAAAATAAAAAAACATAAAAAGAATTCTTTTCATATTTTATTCTTATGCATATTTTATCCTGTTTATCTTTTTTTTTTGTTTGCTCTTCTCTTTTTTAAAGAATTTTATGGTTTCCTTTCAAGTCCATTAATTTTTAAGTATACCCATAAATCTCTATAAGACGAATTGTAGCCAATTTGGCTCATATTCAAATGTTCCTTTTTTTAATTCTTCAATAAATTATAATATTCTTCAAGCCTTAAAATAAAGTTTTATTTCAAATCCAAAGTCCTTAATTGTTTATCTCTTCCCACATCCTTCATCATAAAAAAAGCTTTTTTTCCTATTTTTTTAATCTAGAGGAAGAGGAAACAAAATTCATTTCCTGTTGTTATATGTTTTGAGTTTTTATTTCTTTGTTGTGATTATCTTATCCACCTTGAATATAAACAACACCACCCCCACGCACATCCTCTGTATAGACGTTTTGACACTTCAACAACATTTTATTAACTTGAATTAATAATAAATTCCATTAATCATTCTGCCAAAGTTGACAATCTCATTATCTCAAAACAATCATATTTTATATAGAACAACAATCACTCCACTTTCGTTGCTTTCTTCGCTCTGCGTCTCTTTTTCTGTTTAAAAAAAAAGTATTTGACATTTTAACGATAATTTCAACCCTCTTTACGCAATCGAGGCTAATACACATAATAAAAAACAGCGTGTAGTCGAACTCATAAAAACATTTTTAAGCCTTTTTTTAGGACCAAAAATGCCAAACGACCCTATTAAGTTATTTTTTGTTTTTTTTTTTTTGAATTTGTAGTATGCTGCTGCTTCCCGGGGTAGCGAACCCAATCAAAATTCTATGTAGAGACGAGATGAGCATCATAAGTCGTAAAAAAAATTCCCTTAATTCTATGTTTCCAAAGGATTAACAAACAAAAAAACAAAAAAAATCCAAGCTTGAAAAGGATTTTCGGAACGAAGTTATAACAAATCGCGAGCCTTCTAACTCATCCCCACTCACACAGGACTAGAAAAAAATGTTATTTTACCACGTAGTATGTAATTTTTTTTTGTCTTTTAAGGATATTCTCATATAAAACGCTGCACTAGTGGAAAATGTGTGACAAAATTTAGTTATTCGTCCTTCATCCTACCATCAACCTTATATCAACCCCCATATAATGTATGCGCCCCCTGGAAGATCAAATATAAAAAAGTCAAGTAACCTACATTTTTTAGTTTTATTTTTGTTTTCTCTCCTATTCTATAGTAAATGCAAATACAAAGCTTTCGTCATCGTCGTTTGTGCGAGGACCAAGGATTGTGTGTAAGTTGAAGCTTAAATAAGGCAAAAATACAAAGAAGCTTTTGTTTTATTTACTTTGTGAGAACAATATCCTGAGTGAAGTTAGTCCTTGTTCTATCATCACACATGACTCCTTTGTGTCAAGGAGCTAAGGGATGGTAGTGGGAGTGAAGACGTATAGTATGTACCTTTGTATTTATATATAAACGGGAGATTGTGCAAGATGACTTAAATAAATATGTCATACAAGATGCCCCAATTATCACAGAATAAATGTTTGCAAAAGACTGTGTTCGTTCCCAGTGTTTCCAGAGCCCCAACTCTGCAATTTAGGTGAACTACTTGTACAATGTATACAATAACAACAACAACAACAACAGTGTCCTTATAAAGAATAAGAAGCGTATAGCTTATAGCATCATATCTGTTTCCAGTGGGATGCGCATCAGGATGAAGTGAAGTGCAGGGGCTTTGTAGTTAACGTCAAAGTGCTAAGAATGGAAAGTTGAAACATTGTTTGGATTTCAATCGTCTTCCTCTGCTTCTTCATCATCTTTCTCAGACTCGACTTACTATAACACTAGATATGTGGTAGGTATTGTAGATACTTATATACATGTAC
The DNA here is from genome assembly GCF_945859685.1 of Eupeodes corollae. NCBI lineage: Eukaryota > Metazoa > Arthropoda > Insecta > Diptera > Syrphidae > Eupeodes > Eupeodes corollae. Next base: position 138,862,456 of record NC_079148.1, on the reverse strand, counting down.
TTTATAGATGTGTTGTTGTTATGAAGGTGTAAATGGGTAAACAAAGAACCTTTTCAAGGAAGTCGGCCAGGAGCTATTAAACAATTCATAAGCCATTGTGTGAAGTCTGAAATAATGAACAAGGTAGCTTTTCTCTTTTCACTCTTTTTTGTACATAGGTACAATCTTTATTATTTGTATTTGCAAACCTCTCCATTCAAACGCTCTATAAAATAGAAGTGGTAATGGTTTATAATGGCTTAGGACTCATTGTTATAGTAGTTGTTGTTGTTTTTTTGTATACTAAGTATAAAGATATAAAGTAAGTCGGGACAAAATCTAAACAAATAACAAGATTTTCTAAGAACTTTCTAAAGTGTGTTATACCAACAGTTATTTGCTCAAAACATGACTTTTATAAAAGGTATATTGTTAGACTTATTTGATGATACCTACTGTTTTTTCTTAACTTCTTTCTTTTCTTTTTGTGTACTTTGTAAGGTTTGTTAAAATATTTTGATTGGATGTGACACTTAAATAAAAGCAAGACTTAAATTGTTTTTTTTTTGTTTTGCTTTTGTTGTTTTGCAAGGCCAAGATAAAATAATCATTTCAATGTTCAAACACAAACCACGACTGGCGTCTGTTACATCATTTTCTAAGAAAATTATTTGGAAATGACACTTAGACAATAAAGAAACACCTTTTTGCTATGTCTAGAAGCAACAATATGTCAAAGGTCTTTTAAAGTACACAAATAAACAACCAGGTGGCTTTGTAAGCTTTCCATCAGACAATGAATAATGAATGATTTACTCGTGTAGCGATTAGGAAAGTCAAAACCAAATTTACCAGTAAAATGTTACCTCTCAAAAAGTTTTGTTTGACTACTTTGAATCAGTGTGAGTGAACCCTTGATTCAACACCTATTTAAATGCCATTAAATGAAAAATATTTAGAAATTGTTAATTGTATTTCGAATTTTTGTAATCTTGTAAAAAAAATATTGATTGGTTAAGAGAGTCTGATAAAGCTTATTTTGTCTTACAGGTTAGCTGAAAACCTTCATGTGTTTCAAGAAACAGCACTTCATCAAGAAAAATCGATGTTTTGGTGTGCCTTTCCTTTTAATAGTTGCTCTTTTTTTTTGAAGGAAAATGATAGTTATGTTTAATTCACTGTCTAAAAAAAATCGCTTCGCACGACCCCATCTACGGCACTGGACATCTACTCTACCTAACAATTCTTGACATATTTAGAAAACAAATAGCTGCAAGCTCTGCTATTCGCCTCAAAGCTTCGTCGCAGTGGACTTGCAACAACATTGGCTACTCCGTAATTCTAAGTTATTTAGGATCAATTCCAAAGCACACAGCTGCTTCATCTCCCAACTGCAATTCGACAGAAACTTCCAGATTTCTATAACTCCCAGATCTGTTTGGGAAGATAGAACGTTCTTGAAGGTTGAGTCAATCCATTTTTACACAGATGGGTCAAAAACAAAAGAAAGAGGTTGGTGGAGGTGTGTACTCTGAACGACTGAAATTAAGTCTCTTATTCCGCCTTCCCAATAATTGTAGCGTGTTCCAGGCGGAGCTATTGGCGATAAAAGAAGTCTTGTCTTGGCTCAAAGAAAACGTGATATCAACATCTGATATCCATATTTTCTCAGATAGCCAGGCCGCTATCAAATCTCTGGACTCTGCCTCTACAAACTCTATAACAGTCCATAACTGTTGATCATCTCTAATGGAGATGGCACAATAGTTTAATATTCACCTTTGCTGGGTGCCGGGTCATAGAGACATTCCAGGTTACTGTAAGGTAGATGGATTCACCAGGAATGGTACAGTACAGCCACGTTTGGCACGTACTGGCATACCAATAGCTACTTGTAAACTGCTGCTAATTCAAGACGCCGCGCTGTGTGGAGGGCAGGCACCAGGTGCAACAACATCACCACGTGTCAAGTCACAAAAAACATCTGGCCAACACTGGATTTAAAACGTTCAAGGTGCTTGCTCTCTCTAAGCAGATCGCATATAAGCTCGATTATAAGTTTTCATAACTGGATAATGTCTAATAGGAAAACACGCCACGAGACTAGGCGTATTCTCAAATGACTTTTGCAGAAGCTGTATGGACGAGAAAGAGGAAGAAACTGTTCTTCATCTTCTCTGCACGTGCCCTGCTCTGGCTAGAAAACGCAGGAATTTCCTAGGAGAATTCTTCTTCGACGATTCAAACGATCTAAGTCATATCAGCAAAATCAGCCTCTCACGAAACGTAAGGGACTCAAACTGGTTTTATTAAGCTTAGGAGGAAGAGTCAAGATTCATGTGGTATCACAATGGGACATTAAACTGCCCTAAGTGTGTCCGTTTCCATCTTGGACAGCCACTATCACCTAACCTAACCCTAGCAATATGGTGAAGGCAGTATCAATCGATTACTCAAATATAATACATCTTTAGTGTAGAGCCCTTTTAAGTTTCTAGGTGCTGCTCTAAATCATTGACCTACGGAGATGATAAGAGTACTTACAAGCGTCTAGTTGCAATATTGAACCTCGATAAAGGCCCAAAAAATAGTTGATTCAATGAATCGATTTTACAACTCAAACCAGAATAGCAAAGTTTCCGGAATTGCCAATTTACTTGAATTTTATTTAAGAAGCACCTTCGTCAAGTGCTTATTTCATACGTCAAATAAATTCAAAGAAGCTAGAAAGGCCAACAACAAACTTATTCAATGAATTAAATTTCTGTATGCCCAAAAATTACGGCAAAAAATATTACAATATCCAAAAGGTAGTAAACGTTTCTTGTCGTTCGAAAAAAATGTGCGTTATAGCTACTACGTCGTCGTCAGTTTCAAATCCTCCCAAATACTCCCATGTGCTTGGAGTACATTACTACTTTCATGGCAGTGCTATTTCTAATCTCATGGTTTATCTCAAAAAACAATGGAAACAAGCCATACACCGTTTTGGAGAAAGTAATATTATTATCCTTGATATTTCAAAGGCATCTGATAGAGTTTGGCATCAAGCTCTCTTATCAAAAATGAGTCATTTGTTATTAATAAATTTCTTCTTTTTTGGGTTCGAATAATCTTCAGTTCTTATAGTTTTGATAGGTTCAAACTTCATATCCACAAAATAAACGCTGGTGTGCCACAGGGTTCCGTTTTATCTCCGACACTTTTCACTATTTTTATAAACGATATTTTGTCTGGAACTTTATTGTTTCGCTGATGACAGTGCCTTCAGCTTTTCAAATCCAATTCTTGTCCTTTGGATTATTGTCCTGGAGTGACTACATATTTGACATTTCCAAAATTTCTGCTAAATTTTTAAGCTTTCTCTCGGTCATCTCAAATTGTCCTCACAATTCTGGTTCTAATTTATGGCTCTACATCCTGGGAGCTGTCAAAGAAAGATGAATACTTCTTAGGATGGTCCCGTCTGAATAGATGGAGAATGGAGGAGAAGAACTACGAACTATACAGGCTGTACATTGACACTGACCTGGTTAGCAGAATTAAAGTCCAAGGGTTTTGATGGTTGCGTGATGTAGAGCAAATAGACATCAAAGCTCCAGTCTTGAATGTCTGCGAATCAAATCTTGAGGAACAGCGCAGTAGAGGAAAACCGTCACTTAGGTAGAGCACACAGGTGGGAGAAGACCTCAACCAACTTGAAGTGCGAAGCTGGAGCCAGTAAGCTAAGTACCGAACTGGCTGAAGACACATTTTGGATTGGGAACTTTAGCGCCACCTTAAGAAAGTAAGTAACTTTAAGTTTTCCCCGATGATGTTAGAAGTTTGTCAACCCTTCTGAACAGACTATAGTTTACAGGGCTTTTTCTCACCCGAAACTCATCTCTAATTCCCATAATTGGGATAGTGCCCCAATAATGCACTTAAGTTTTTTAGAAGTAAATATAAAAAAAAAACTTTAAGTGATAATTCTCTAACTGAGAAATTTGCTTATCTTGAACACAGCTGCAAGGGATCATGCCTACCATTGTTTTATCGATGTTTTTATAAGCAATACTCTAATGAAATAGCCAATTCCATTCCTAACCTTAAACAATTCAACTGTAATTCCATTGCTTCTAGGAATGGTCATCAGATTACCACTGAGTCCAATTTCGGACATACTGTTGAGTATATATTTCGCACTCATTACAATGGAAAAAATCAATTTGACGAAGTTCAAAAATGTTTACTTTCGTTGGGCGCCATTTAAGGGTCAAGTGAATTTGTTTAAATATGATATATTCTTAGCTTCCAATTATATTGTCTGGATCAATACCTCATTACGTTTAACAAAAATTAATATAAAATAAGTTAAGAAATAGATAAATTGCTAGATACAATCAAAATGATGATACTTTTTATTTTTTCTATAACAACAACCAGTTAGATTTTAAATTTAATTCAGCTCATCAAATTTTATAAGCTTCCTGTCATTCGTAAATTAATTATTTGTATCTTTTATCAAGAATAAACAAGGGTATCAAACAATAATAATTGGCATACTATAAATCCTGTAATATCGTTGAATGAACACAAGCAAAAACAAAATAAAAACACAAAAGGAAAAAACAAATAAAACTCATTAAAGCTATAAAAACCTTAAGCATCTATAAAAAAAATGTTTGTTAGTCCTTTAGGAACAAAAGAATATTACATCTCAGCACACTAACCTCTGTTCTTCGTCTTTTTTTTTATTTCAACAGCAAAATTTGTCCTTCATGTTTATTTAACCCTCAAAAATATCTACAGGATTAGTTAGAAAACCCAACGAAAACGTAAGCCCTTTTCGTCTTTTTTGTTTTGCTTTTTTTTGTAAATATCAACTGACGACATCAATTCATTAATGACGGAAATAAAAACCGATGGCCTTAGCAGATGATGGTCCAATAAACACTCATATCGATTCCACTTAACGAACACAACACTTTCGGCTCAGTAATTTCCCAAAAGCACACCTTATGCTCGTCTAAAGTGTAACCACCAAACCCATATACCGTTTCGCAAATGGCTTAAGAGGTGGGTTACCTTTTTCATGTTTTTTTTTTTTTGTTAAGATCTCACTCATTCTCTTAAGAAACATCACAATCCACTTCAATTTCGTTTCGATTTATTGAATTTACTCTTTAAAAATACGATGTTCGATGGCTGCTTCACCTAAAAATGAATATAATTCAAAATAAGCTATGTACATTGTACACCTTCGGAAAATAGGTTGGGGCGGGAGTGCTATGATGCTTTTTAAGTATCAACATGTACTAAAGGTCGAACGGAGCCATCCAATCCAATCGGGTTCATATACTATAAACTTGAAGTTCATACTTTGCCAAAAAAAAAAGAAGAACGCTCTCTTTGGGAGATCTTCAGAATTATTCTGGCAGCAAAAATTTCATCTTGAGATAAAATACTCGGAGATATTCACACAGAGTTTACAGCTTAAGAGCCCCCAGATAAGGCACGAATCCCCTCTTATTCGAACAAGAATATAAGCGAAATGGCTATGCGAGTATAAAATTTAGGTGGCCAACTTAACATTTCGATGCCATTATGGTTATCGAACGCCTTATGGCTTGGCTGATAGAGGAGTGATGGTGTACACTACACAGTCTCCAGGTCCTTGTTGAAAATCATGGCTGGAGCTGGTATACTTCACTTTCGAAAAGGCCTCAAGAGGATAGAAAAATTTAATTTTCAAAGTCTTCAGTTTGGAAGCTATGCCATATTCGTAATATACTCGTTTGGGAGAGTTTGTGTAAAGTACCTTAAATTATGATTAAAGTTTAAAACCCCATGAGTCCCAGGAGAAGGAAAACTTGTGTTCCGAGTTTCCTGAAATTAATTTCAAAAAGTTCAAATTAAAATCAATGAAATACTTTAGAAGGAATTTTTTACCAGTTGTTTCTTAGTTTTGAACTTGAGGTGGAAGAAAAATATCAATTTTGTTGGTGTTTTGAGATTTAATTAAGGAAGTAAAAATTCCGTAACAATTTTAAAGGAACTACGAAAGATGAATAGAAAAATAAAATTCCAAGTGAAACATGATGATCTAGCCAACTAAATCATCCTTCACCTTTAAAGCTTTTATTAAAATGGAGAAATATCTCCAAAGAAACTATATTCCTAATTATCCTAACGACTTCCAGGTTCAGGCCTCTATCCATATTGATCCGGCTGAACAAAGAATTCTTCTAGGAAAATCTTCAGATCAAGGTTATCATTTATAAAAGCATTTGGCTTTCGGTATATAAGTTCAACTTTCATGCTCAAGCCATCGCATCGTCATCGCCCGTCGTTAAAAAATGCTGTGTGGATGGAACGAGGATAAAAGATGGGAGGGTGTGGAGGAAAATAAGTTTGTAGTAATTTCAAAGATTTATAGTTTTGCGGAAACTTTCTCATCCGCACCATATTTCTTTAAAAACCTACCTTTAATACCTTAACAGACCGCCATCAACCTCAGCCCCTGTTAAGCGAAGGAAAGCCTTGTTGTCTTCGATGCTTCATAGAAATCAAATCACTTGGAATCATCATCGCAATCGCAAGCAAATAACTATAAGCCCCGAGTCATTTTCTCGCACTTCTTCCAAGAAAATCACTGCTGTGCCGCCATTTGACTTGCCACCACACCATCATCTATTATACCTACTACTTCTACTTCTACTGCTAACCACTGGAGGGCGTGCATTATTATGTTGGCGAGAAGTTCATTTGCGCGTTCTGTTAGCAAGTAAATTTAATTTTACTCAAAAACAAGGTCGTCGTCGACGACGTCTTCCGTTCTTCTTCGTCGTCATCGTCTTCTTTGGAGTATTTATGGCATTGCGGATGAAGAGAAGATGCCATTTTGCGGAAACCAAATCGCATCGCTTAAATGGTTTCGCGGCAACTGAAATGTCCTTCTATTTTGCGGACTCAGTGTAGGTCGTGCCATCATAGCTATATCTTATTAAAAGGAGGAGGCATATTGTTGTATCTATATCCTTATGAAAGTCATAGCCAACAGTCTCGAGTAGGGTTGGGTTTGATAAGATGAAACGGACGAACGACGACGGACGGGACAAAGTCCTAGAAAGAGAGCAAAAGATAGAGAGAAAGAATGCCTAGCTTTCTGAGAAATATGCGCCTCATTAAGAGGTTATTAGTAGTTGATGTTGTTTTGACACTTAAGGAGCAGATTGAATGAAGAGGCCAGCCATCAATAACCAGACCGAAACGTCTGAAAATTGGATGAATAAAATAGAGCTGAAGAGGAAACAAAATGAAAGAAGCCAAGAACAGTGAAAGTGCTTTGGTCTATTCTTTCGATTCTTTTTTTTTATTTTTTCCTTTCTGATAGAATATATAAAAAAAAATCCAAAGACCATCGAGAAGGTCCTTGTTTCCTATTTTTTTTTTGTTTGCTGTTTTAAGATGGTCTCTGCTCCTTTGAATGTGATGTGTTTCGTATTCAAAGCAGATGAAGAGCATACATATTATGAGAGTAAATAATGTTTATATTTTAAAGGAAACCTTTATATTTATATCTTCTTTTATTTTGTTGTCGAGTTCCTTTCTTCTTTATTCAATGAAGTCAGTTCTGAAGATTTCCATTATTTAATGTTGTTTTTTTTTTGTATTTTTTGTTTCTTTGGGATAAAAAAGCACTTGAAATAAATTGCCAGCATTCGTTTGAAATTGGTTATAGAAATGGAGGCTTTATTATCTGTATGTGAACACGTGTTGGAGATGAAGTATGTACCTATGATACAGCTCTATCTGCTTTGAATACCCTTCCTACTGAAAATTTGATAAAGGAAAATGGATCAAAGAAGATGTGGGGATTTGAAGATTCGGACCTGTGCCAGAGGTTTAATTTTAAAGAAGTATAGGAAGGTAAATAAATTCACTTTTTGTAGGATGTTTTAAATAAGTTTGGGTATTGAGGGATAATGCTTCATTTGAAAAATTAAGCGGGTCTGGGTAAGCGATTTAAAATTTCTAAGAAAATTGAGTATTTTTATTTTCTGTCGGTCATTGTTTTGTTAGGTATTCCTTATGATTTGTTAATCCAGTTAATCCAGTGAATATGTGTCTTATTTAGTTGAATGTTTTTTGGGAAAATACATCAAACATGTTTTTCTTTACTACACCTTTTTCAAGAAGTATCATATAATTAGCCCATACCGGAAATTGAAAGATTCTTATAATAAGAAGCTTGAATTTGTATTCGCAGTATATTTAAGGTTTAAGAAACTTATATTGGTATAAAAGTTTTGTAATTGGCAGAAAAATATCGTTTTTTAAGTTTGATCGATATTCAAATGTTTTAAGCTTTTAAAGGCTTGTAGTTCTTCGCTCCCCAGGCTGTTCTAATATTTTCAAATCAAATGGTATGATCAACAGTCCGTTGTGAACCAGGGCCTAGTGACTTACAACTCTCAACCATTCCTGTGTGCGAGTATTGTTGTCAGGAATGGAAGGAACCTACAATTTTAGGCCGAATCCGAACGGCTAGTTTGAAAAAGCACAAGAATTACTCTTGAAGGATTTGTCAATTCCTCGCAAGAGCCAGTACCCGCGAAATTTTTTTTTTTTAAATTAAGGTGGCACAGGAAGGGATTGAACCCAAGACCCCTTGCATGATAGTCCAACGCACTTACCATCATGCTACGGGTACTACTTAATATTTTAACAGTTTTAATCAGAAATTTTGAATAATTGGGTATTTTTTTGAAATTGTGCTCCCTTTTGACCAGTTTCTTTGAAACAACCCTCCGCTTGTAGTAAGAATTATTGAAATATTTGTTTTCCCCTGCTTAAAGTCCTGCGGTTAAAAGGATTACTTGAGTTTCTTCAAACACAGCATTTATTATCTATATATATAAAAATCAACGCATCTTTTCGTTGTTATGTTATAACTCAACATAGCTTTTACCGATTTGGATAATTTTGGTCTTGAATTATTCGTGGAAGTCCAGAGAAGGTTTGTAAGTAAAGAAAATTTAAAAAAATCTTGAAAAGGTGTAAATTCAACATCTTTCTATAATCTCATATACAAACAATTTATAGTAATACTTAAAGAAATGCCGATTAGTTGATTACCTTGGAAATGAACAACGAAGCTGTAATAATAATGAAGATATGTGTCTAAAAATTGTAAATAAAACATTAGCACAATTGTGTATGACCGCACCAAATCGTGAGATATATGATTTTTTTGATCGTGAATTGCAACGTGAGCAGGAGTTCAATTCTAATGATTTACATACGTATATTTGTACAATCGAATGTAATGATAACTTTCGTTGTATCATTGATTTTAGCGGCTATTCAATCGAAACAGAAAATTGCATTGGCCCTTGCATCTTCGGGAATTTCTGATACAACATTAGAAGGTGGTCGGACCGCACACTCTGCATTAAAATTGCCATTGAATTACGGGTGATTGAAACTCCAACTTGCAATATTTCGAGAAATTCTGCTATGGCAAAAGTTCTGCGTGCACAATGGCGAATAAAAAATCAATAGAAGCATTTAATCGAATAATGCAAGATCTATGCGGTAATCGACAGCTATTTTGGTGGTTCTCTGACTCTGATATTGATGTCAGGGGACTTTCGTTAAACATTGCCTGTCATTCCTCGATCAACTCCTAATGATGAAATAAACGCCTGTTTGAGGTTATCAGTTCCTTGGAGATATGTACTCAACTGAGGCTGAACATTAATATGTGTATTCACCTACATAATGATGCCACTGCCAATGAGTTATCAAAAAGAAATTGGTCATGCAAAATATCAATTGGCCGTACCAATGGATTGATCACTTTCGAACAATTTTTGTACAATTGCGCAATCTATATAGATGAGTTGATTGAATGTGTTTTTCCAAATATTCTTCGGAATTACAGAAATCATGATTGGTTGAGTGAACTCGCCATTTTAGCACCGAAGAACGTTCATATCAATGCCATTCATTTTCAAATTCAAGTGAAACTGCCAGGTGTAGTTACGACATATAAATCAATTGACAGTGTTATGAATCAAGATAAGGCAATGAATTTTCCAATTGAATTTTTCAATTCATTGGAACCGGCTGGTATACCACCGCATTACTTCAATCTGAAAATTGGTTCTTTAATTATATTATTGCGAAACATTAATCCACCGAATTTGATTGAAGCTATAATCTTAACTGGTAAATCAAAACGAGAAGTGTTTTTGATACCGAGTATCCCTATGATTCCAACTGATATGTCATTATAATTCAAAAGATCAAGGGCAAACACTTCATGTTTGTGATGTCAATTTGGAGGAATCATGTTTTCTTTCTTTTCATTCTCTTTTCAAAAAGCTTTTGAAATTATTTGAAAACTTTAATTGAAAGCTTAATTACAAATACTTTGAAACTTTGACAACTAATAACGATGTTGTAATACTGAAGCTACATTTGTGAAAGTTGCTGTCAATATTCAGTCCGTTTTTCAAGATAATAAACAACTAAAGAAATAAATTGGGTGGTGCAACAGTCCGTTTGAGAACTAGTTCCTAGTGACTGACAACTCTCAACCATTCCTGTATGCGAGTACTGTTGCCAGGGATGGAAGAGACCTACAGTTTTAAGCCGAATCTTAACTGCAAATTTGAGAAAGCACTTTTCATGACAAGTATAACCCTTGGAGAATTTGTCAATTCCTCGCAAGAGGCAGTACCAGTGAAAAAAAACTTTAGGTGGCATAGGCAGGGATCGAACTCAAGACCTCTAACATGACAGTCCATCGCACTAATCATCATACCACGGGCACTACGAGGATAGTATTGAATGTCTCAAAATTCATTTTAGTCGAAATTCTGTACTTTAAAATTCTGTAGTCTTACCAAAATTGTTTTGATAGTGTTCAAAAATTTATTTGAAAGTAAAAACAAGAGAATGGGATGCGACCCACACTGATAACTTCCCATCCCGTCTGTCGATTTGTCTTGCTTTATAGGTTTTCGTGTTGGGTTAAAAAAGTTGTGAGTTGAATAATTCTTAAGAAACTTACCACCAGCAACATATTTCATACAAAGAAATAGTTTAGTTTGAAAATATAGTTTTGTAAAAGACGAAAACAAATTGTTACCAATCTTAGAAGCATTTCGTAAATTTTTACAAATTGGATGAATGAAATTAATTTGAGAGATATCAAGAACAGAACTTCAATTTTTACCAAATTGTGCGTACTATTTATTGATCATTTTATTTTTGTATGAAAAAACGGACTGTTGTATTTTTATAAAAAGCTACTGAATATCGAAAATAATATTTTCTGTGAAATAAAAAGTTTAAAGACAATATTTTTAATTTTTAAAAAGCTATTTGAGTTGAAAATACATTTTTGAGAAATTTTAGCATTGTTGTTTTTTTAAGGTTTTTATTTTTTGTATTAGTATTAGATTTCTCTTAAAATTTTACTGAATGTTAACAGCAATGTTTTTTAAAAGATAGAAGTAGTTTAAAGGCAATATCTCAAAGTTTCCAAAAGATATTTGAGTCGAAAATCAATTTTTACCAACTTTTCTTATATATTTTTTTTGGTTTTTATTTTAGTAAAAAAAATGTCAATTTAATTTTTCTTAAAATTTTTCCGAATTTTAAAAACAATGTTTTTTTTTAAGATAAAATATGTTTGAAGCTCATGTTTTTGAAAAGATATTTGAGTTGAAATTCAATTGTAACTAACTTTGAGTATTGTTTTTTTTTTAATCTATTTTTTATAAATTTTTTTTTTTTTTTAATTTTACCAGATGATAGCCCGGCAAAATCCTCATTTAAACCCTCCAAGTGGGTGCCAGGTGGGCAATGATCACCACAGTAGTCCTGTTGAGTTGGATCGCTGAATGTTGTAACTCCTTAATAGTGCAACGTTCGGAAACCCAATTTCATTTTAGAGGTTCCTAATTTCAGTAGTTGTGTGAGGGTACTTGCACGCAAACCGTGCCGAAAAATGGAAGGCTAGAGGATAAACCAGCCATTAACGAGCTCTTTCGCATGCTGTGGCAAGGTCCGTCATATTTCTGCCTTACCCCGGCAAGCGGCTCTGCCGGGGCTGTCCGTCTTTCCGCATTGCTCGTGGGAATACAAATTTAAAATGCAAATCATAAAAAATCAAACAAAACAATAATTAAACAAAAAAATCGCGCCAAGGCTGCCAATGCGGTCACATCTCCTGAAAAGGCTGTCGAGCCAACTTAGGTGTGTGAACGTGTTGTCAACCCTTTTGTTGCTACTAGTAGCGAGAGTCCATCTCCCGCTACTAGCCGCAACCTTTACTTGAAGGAATTACCCGTCAGAGGAACAGCTCTGACCCCACCTCTTCCCCGCTCCTGCTAGGACGTCGCAAGCGACCCCAAGAAGGGACACCCCAACCGGAGAGACAAAATCTGCGACATGTGGAATTGACTCAAAGGGTCAGGGCACACCCCGATTGGCATCGGTAGCGACTAATTCTGGAGGTGGACCCACATCTGTGTCACACGGACATAGTTTTGGGCCGGCCAACAAGAAGTCCAAGTTGTCACAGGCCAATCGAGACCAACGCAATGCTGAGAAGATTCTAGCCGCCGTCGGTGTCATACCGGCGGCGGAAAGAACATCGGAGCAAACGCGAAAACTCGAATGGGCTAGTGGGTTTCTTAGCAAAAATATCAAACCGACCTGTGGCGACTTAACGTCAAAGTGCAATAGGTCTTTCGAGGGCGACAAACCTAAACCAAAAAGGCAGAAGGTGCATTTCAACAGCACAACAGCCTTCAATAAAGATCTTTACATCAGCGACGCGCTCAAAGGAAAGATCATAGCCGCAGTCATTGACAGGAGTCATGTGGATGGTAACATCTCTCATGATCATTAGGCAGACGTCAAGTCTCACCTTGGCTTCAGATTTTTATCTGTCATCGTGGAGAATCCGGGGCCTCTTCCAGAAACAGCCGATGAAGGATGGTACCAAAATCGTATCAAACTCATCGCCTGTGGTGATCAGAGATCTTTCAATATATACAGGGCTGCTGTCAATGGCTGGCCAGAAGTCTGGCCGGGTGCCAAGCTCGAGGTTGGTGCAAGGGAGAATACTCCTTGCCGGCCAAGAGCACGTATAATGTTTCCGGCCCTACACAACTGCCCAGACATGATCATAAAACTGATCAGAACAAGTAATCCGGAGCTGCCTACTCACGACTGGAAAGTACAAAAGGTTGAGAAGGAGACAGTGGGCCACTGTAGATCAGCTGTCGTGTTGATCAATAGGGAATCACTGGCTCCACTAGCCGCGACCAAAGGCGTGATTAGGTATGGTTTGAAAATAAAATGGTTTGTTTAAGTTCATTACTTTCCCATGAGTAACCTCATTAGTGGTATCACAATGGACCCCTGAGGTCTACGTGCGTCAATGACATCTGGACAGCCACTAACTAACTAACCTAACCTACCAGATGATAAAAACGTTGTTTTTCGTTGCACAAAATTGTTTTGGATATGAAATCAGTTTTTTTTTGTAAAATTTTCGAGGTGACAATATTGTTTTCAGTTTTTTTGATTTATAAAAAAAAACGTTTAATGGATTTTTTTATAAAAATATACTGGTTTGGTATCACGTTACGATATATGATATTAATTTAAATTCAAGTTTTTAGCGTTAGTGGTTATTAAGATATTTAGGATTAACCAAAATGTTCACCTACCTTTATCTTTTATTTCGACTCTAGGGATCATGAAATGTCAAGAAATTTCAAAATTTTCAATTTACAATAATTTCCTATGGAAAGTCAAAAATCATTAAAACTGATTTTTTTTTTAAACTTACGTATCATAACAGTTTTGAAATAAGATACATACTTCAGCTAAATATTTTAATACATTTAAATGTAGCAATATTCCTTAGGTCCATAAATATTTTGGCCATCATTGTTTGTAATCCTAATTTGGTTTCTTTTTTAGTTTTAAAGAGTTAAGTGTTTTTTCATAAACTTAGGCACGATTTGTTATCTGACTATTTTTAATTTTATGGAAATCTCAAAACAAAAAATAATAATATTTAAGACCGTAATATAAATATTTATTACTCGCACTTGGCATATTAATTTTTCCAAATAACTACACGTGCATTGATCTTTTTCTATCAGTTAGTGAATTTTTATTAAATTCTAGAACAAATATTTGCTTTTTCCAACAGAAAAGTTTAAAACAGGACAATTCAGAAATACCCTTTTTATGTATGCAATATTTTGTGATACAACATTTGGAGACTCAGTATCATGAATTTTGATGATTCAGGGTCCTGAAAAACAGCATTGCCAATGTCCAAAAAAACCATCGTCATTAATGACCACAAACAACGACTTACGTTCACTACGTTGGATATGGAGTTGTAAAACTGTGAAAGTTATATGAAAGCAATAAGGATCATTTGTTAGCCAAAAGACCCACTTTTATAAGATAGTCAATTAACGAAACTGTCGAATAAAGATGGTACCAACCCATATGAGTTATAGACTCTCCAATATTGAAGGATGGAATCAACATTCTATATTTGTATGTAAATGGCGTTATCTAGGTCATCTCCAAAGAAGGCCGAAGATTGCAAGTTAACGGTTACCAACTTTTGTATGCTGAATTAAACAGAGTAGTACGTCAAAACCAAAATAAACTACATACAAACATAAATGTATTATTAGTCAAATTCAGTCTTATTTCAAGGCCAGAGAAAGAAGAATTGACATTTCAAAAACATTAACACACATATTTTTGTTATTTAAATTTCAAGATAAAAAGCGTTTAAAGAAACACCTTATGCTAAACAAGACAAAAGCAAGCTACAATCACTTTAATATAATGTATGATTATGATCCTTTTTAAACTTTAATTGAATGTTTTATTCAATACCCATTATTTTCCCATCATGAATAATTATGTGTCTAAAATGTTCATAAAATTTTAAATATTTGCTTTAAATTATAATGCAAAAAATTCAATACCATGGATACCTGTGTTAACGATTAAAATTCAAGCCTGCAGCAGTGACTTCTCATTGTTTTAATTCTTTGGAAAAAAAAAACAAACAAAAAACACGCACGTCTTGTAATCATATTCTTTGCTGTTTTACTCGTTTACCTGGGTAATTTATAATTCTATCAAACTTAATTACATATTGCAGTAAAATAACTTTTTTACCTTTGAATCAAGTCTTGCTTGCAAATTGTTTTTTTTTTTTATTTTATTCATGCTATTTTCTTTAATTTATTTTTAAACAATTTCGTTGCATTCTCTGTAGAACCAAAACAATTCGATTTAATTACTATTCTCATCCTAAAAACGAGAACAAATACTCAATATACGTACCACTATAACGGTATGTGCCCCATATACTGAAAACACTATTATACCCAACTCATGTTCACATGATGTTCGTTTTCTGGTTCTTTGCTGCCATTGGCATATTCTTCAAATATAGAACATACTCGAATGACTACATAGTATATGCCACCACACACCTAAGGAACGTTTTGTAGAAAGTAGAATAAGCATTATATAAAATATATGCTATACACATACACCGACCAAGCTTTGCAAAGTAAATGAAATTGGAAAACAGAAAAAAGGACATCATGCAGAAAATGGAAAAACTTCTTCTTCCCAACCAGGCAATTAATTTAGCTGGAACCTTGGCTCACCTCACAATTGCTTTATCTTTTCGTTATTTTTTGCTTTCTTTTTTGAAAAGTCCTATCTTCTAGCTAAATATTCTTTCACCATATCACCCATCATGCCATTCTACAATCTCTACATCCCATCATCATTTTTTCTTATTTAAGGAATTTTTTTCTGTCTTCTGTCCACTCTCTTATAGGAAAATATGCTCTGATGCGTTTGAATTTGATCAAAATCAATATCAGATGAGCCTGATGGACGATATTTTTTTCTAATCTGCACACATCCAAATCCAGGTCCTGAATTGAAAGATATCCTTGATCCTTGGGTTTAAGTTTAATTAACTAATAACAATGTGATTGGGATTCTATTACTACCCTTGATTGATTTTTTGGATATCTTCCTTCGTCAGGAACTGACAGGACCTACTTCAAAAATAGGAGACAAAAAATAAACACACATGCAAAAGGAAAAATTTCAATTAAATTATGCGGTAACCAAAATAATCTAACACAAAAGCCAGAATCATTAAAAAGTTATAACCACTAAATTCCCCCAAAAACATCACACCACGGAATTCCTCAATCAAAATTATGATCAAAAGTAAAGTAAAAAAAAACAAACACAACCAATGCCATAGTGAAAATGATGTGTAGAGGTATTCATGGTATACAACATACCAAAATAAAAAGGGAAAAACTTTAACCTAGGATCCTTCATCTAGTCCCGTAAAACCTTTAAACACACGACAAGACGACGAAGACATATCCCAAATTTTCAACTAGCTATACGCAATATCTGATAAATTTTCTCTTCCAAAAGTTTGACAGGAAAAACATGCACCCGTTGCGTCGTTCGTCTCAAACAACTGGGGAAATACGAAATACTTGAACCTCCCTCGCACCAAAAAAAAAATACCATGAAGGTAGTCGCAGTTGAAGGTATAAGGCGGTCTTGTTAGAGAGAATGAGCATTTTGTTCGCCTTAACAATGACACGACACACGATATACCAAGGATTCTTCAAGGACTCCGCATACTTAGAACTCAGGACCATCACAGGACAAGATAGATTCTTCTTTGTCTAGGTTTTGTTTTTCCTTTGGTTTTATGTGAATTTTATTTTCGCAAGGTGAACATGGTGCTTGAATAGAAATGTACTCCAATCCCAATGCCTGTCTCTGTGTCTATTTTGTGTGTTATTTCGTCCTTTTTTTTGACGTGGTGCGGTGTATAGGTTTATGTATTACAAAAGTGAGAAATAGTCAGGATTACACAATGTCTTTGTCGTTGTCGTCATCGTCCTTGTCGTCATCGGGTGCTTGTGTTCTTTTAACAGTTTGTTTTTATTTGTTTGTCTGTTTGTTTGTTTGTTTGTTTGCTTGTTTGTTTGTCTTGCATCGGACAGCTTCAACACTGGAATTGAAATCGAGAAAAAAACAAGATTTTGTAAAACTAGGTGTAAAAGTGTAGCAAAAATATTTTTCTTTCAATGATTTAACAACTTGACATTGAAAAGTACACAAAATATCTACCTTTTAAAGTTTTGGAGAGATATACGTATATTGTCAGAAGGACTTCAAAACATTGTTATTGAGAATTGCTCGAAAAAAATAATGGAGCTTTAGAAAGTTCAATAATGTTTTTATTGGTTATATGGAAGAATAATTTCTCTTTTCATTTTTGATAAAAGGAAATAGACCACGGGATAAAATAGAGAAGTTGATATTTAAGAGAAAATTTGAGTTACCTATTTGGGTTAAATCGATAGATGTTTTAAACTTTTCCACATACTGTTTTGGAAGTTTAATGTTCAAGCTTTTCCCCTTTTTTATTATTTTCAATTGAATTACTGAGTTATTTTAAAATTAATTTCGTGTTGTAAGATATTATAAGGTTACAAATTCTCATCATACTCAATAAAGGGTCAAAATTTAGCGAAAAAAATCCGAATTAGCAGTTTTTTAAAAATTGGTAAAACGAAGTATGCAATCAATTGTAATTATTCATAGAAAGAACAATTTTTGTGTTCTAAGGACTTTTTAAAATAGTGAATATGTAATGCTAACTTGACACGGTGAGTCCAAGCACTAAGCAATGATATACTTAAATGTAGAAATACAATTAATTGTTAAACGTAAATGTAAAAAATTGTGTATAGTTTTACTATTTATTGATAAATTGATAAGTTAAGTAGCTTTCTCAAAAATTTCTAATAACCTTGAAAAATAATTATTTTATTAAAATATTTAAGGGCTATTATATTGGACCTAAAGAATTTCACGGGATCTTCAGCAGGCACCCGGATATATTTTATTTCCAGAACCTTGAGTCAAATACAATAAGAATTTGAATTTTGAAGAAAATTGGTGTTTAACGATATAGAAAATGAATAAGGACCAAGGGAGGCAGCGTTGAGCACCTAATTGATACATTAATAAAAGTTAATAACATTTAAACATAGATAACCCTTATTTCCAATCGCTTAACAATATAACATTTAGGGTAAGTAAGTTTGAACAAGCATATTGAATTTTACATACAAATTTTTAATAGTCTTTTATACATAAAGGGATAGCTATTTGTTGCCTTTCTGCATCTTACAACTCAGAAAACTATAGAATTAATTTTCATTTTTTTAACTGAACAAAGAATTTAAAATCATTCGTTCTTCAAAATTGGTAGCTATTTCTATTAAAACGTGTTGTTCATTAAACAATTTTTCAACATTCATTTCAACATGGGCGAAGTCGAAAATCCGTAACTTCACTTTTTTAATAATATTTTAGAAAACCAGAGCTCGCAGTAATGGGTAGAGCATTAAAATCCATTTCTTTTGATGTGCATCTCGATAGGGTCGGAAATAGTTTTGAAAATACTACACCGACACTTACATTAGGTCATTTAAAAAATATGGAAGACTTACTACTCTTATTTTAACTCAAGCTTAAAAGTAGGTTCCTATTCTCTTCTGAAAACATTCGAAACATTTTTTTATTAACTTACCATAAGAAGTTATTGTAGTGGTTATGATTTGTTGAATTGAAAATTTTAACATTTCTCGACGTTTCAAAGTACCTAGACTCGAAATAAAAGATTTTTATCGGGATGTTTGTGCGTGCGTCGTTCGTACGTCCGTACGTTCGCAACAGTTTTTTCGTAGTTAATAGCCCAAGAACTAGAGAAGATATCGACTTCAAAAAAAATTTGTTATACAGATAATAATACAAAAAGATGCAGAAAGGGCTCTCAAGAAAATTGCGTTGGTGGTTTTTTTAACATAGCAGTTTGAAAAAAGATGAACATTTTTGTTAACCCTAAATATCTTACGAACCAAAACCACTAGAGACTTGAATTAAATTGTATATCAGAACTTACGGTTTTTATATAAATAAAAAACTAAAAAAATATTTGCTTTTAAATATTACGATTCAAAAATGATTTTATCTCTAGAACAATTTTATGCAACGCAAAATAAAGTTTTCAACATATGATAAAATTTTGAGAAAAAACGAATTGACAATTTTTTTTATAAAAAATAAAAAATTAAAGAAAACATAACTCAAAGTTGGTAAAAATTGAATTTCGACTCATATATCTCTTCAGAAATTTGAGTTTATGGCTTATTTTTTGTCGAGGAGCTCGAAGCACATATCTTTGGTGTTGTCGTCTTTCTCTTCTGTGGGAGCGTGCGCGCATATCAGGCTAATGTTGCCAAATTAAGTTATGATGCGTTTGGTCATGAGGAGCTCGTTTATGCACCTATAGCTCAAGACTTCTTGTAAGCGCTGTTCGTTTTCGTGGTAGCAGTCACCATAGGAAATATGGCAGTTTTTCATCCTCTTTTTGCCCGGCCCATCCCATCTTATTTCCTGGATGGCGTTGATATCTGCTTTATAGCGGTCTAGGACCTTCGCTAATTCTTCGGCCACACGAGGTCTGTTAAGGGACCTAACATTCCACGTGCATATCCGAAGTTCGTTGTCCTTTATTCGTTTGCGTTGGTTGTCAACAGCCAATCCATCCGTATCCGAGGCTTGTTTGTGCTTCGCAAATATGAAAGCTTTTACGTGGCCAGGAAGTCACCCTGACGGCACAACCCCTTACCTGGAGGGCCAGATCCTAAGTATAACTCCAAGGATGGGGAGCCGGATAAAACCGTTCCTTATAGGCTTGGGCTCCGAATAAGTCAAAGAAGCCCCATAAGGTGTTTACTAAGTAGTTCAACCTTACTGGAACTGTAGACGCCACCGTTGATTTCATCTCGGGAATTCCTCCACTGCCGTCTGGATAAGGAGAGGTGCCTTATCGTTTGCTGCCCCAAACAAATTTCCACTGGGGTTGGAACCCAATCTCCAGTTGAGGTACTAGGCACCCGATGTTCACCGCGGGAAGGTGAGAGTAGGAGTTGATAGACAGAGGTTGGTTTTGACAAAAACCTGTGGACGCTTGTGTCCTCTTGAATGCACATGTCTACCATTTGAACATCTATTGTTTTCAACATTCAGTTATTTTTTTATAAAAATCTAACAGTCACTTTTTTCATGAAAAATTAAAATCTACAAAAAAGTTCGCAAAATTGGTAAAAATTAATGTTCAATACGATATCTCGTGAATAATAGAAAATATTGACTTAAAATTAATTACATTTATCCAATTTGTATTTGTTTATATAATAAATAAAAACTTTTTAAGAAATTGTCCTAAAAGTGGTAAAAATTCGTTGACGACTAAAAATCTCGTTTACACAAACGGTTTTTTGGGTTACAATTTTAAATCTTAAATTAGTTTTTGTTTAATTATTTTACTTGTATTTAATGAAACCCAATTACTGTGCATGAGCCCGAAAAAATTTAAATCCATTCCTATCTTTTATCCAAATGAATGCATTTAGTACACATTTATCTATTTTTATAACTAAATACCATCGATGGCCGTGTAGCGCCACTGTAAAGGATAAACGAATATGATATGTTAAATCAACTAACTATTTTAAAGTGTCTATCAAATTGTATTATGTTGGTACCTTTGTATATTTAAATATTATTATTTACGAATAATGTTGTTTTATACATATTTTACTTGCCTTCGCTTTTATAATAGAATAAATACTTAGTACAAGTTAAAAAAACTGTCCAGAAAGAGTGTATGTATATTTTTAAGAATCACTTTTTCACCGTACATACATTATACCTATACAGGTATAACGTACAACCTTTTCAACTACTGCAACCATTGCTTACGTGTCACTTCATAACTTAAATCCAAAACGCACAACTGTTTTCATTGAGCTCAAGTATTTTTCATTTACGGGATGAGTTGTGACTTGGGATGAAACTAGCTTACCGACTAAAAGTTGTGTGTATTCGATAAGTTCATTCAAATATACAAACCATTTTCCCATGATCGTGTCTCCAAATTTAAAGATTAAAGCCTAGTACATACTTCCTCGTGAAGTGAACGTTCGCCAGTGGAGAAAGTGAACTTTTGACATTGCTCACTCGTACACACTTGTGAGTACACGTTGTGAACATTTGAAACCAAATGTCCAAGCTTCACCAACAGTTCCCGTACATTTTGCACGTGAATTGCCCGTGAACGAAAACTCTCCACTTTGTTCTCCACTCAGCTTCACGAGCAAGTTCACGGGTGAACCAAAAACTGAAATTTGTATGGGTTCACGAGAGGGTTCACAAGTATGTACTAGGCTTTAGGTGTACATTTTTGTTCCAACTTAGAGTTTACACATCACATTAATTTTATTGTTAATAAGGGAAGTTCTATGCTTGGTTTTTATAAAGGAGTTCAATGATCCCTATGTTACTCTTTCTTTGTATAATTGTCATGTTCGTCCTCATCTTGAATATGCTTGAATCAATTCAACATAATTTCATTCGTTTTGCCCTAAAGGGTCTTCCTTGGGATGATCCTTATGATCTGCCTCCCTATGAACATCGTATTCTTCTTCTTTAAATGCAATCTCTCCATCAAAGGCGTGTTAATAATGACTTAGTATTTTTTCATCATCTCATTAATGGTGAAATTGATGCACCCTATTTGCTTTCTTGTGGGTATTTGAATTACCGAGGCGGAACTCATCACCTGCGCTCATTTGATTTTATACATATTGACTTCCATAGAAATAACTTTGGGAAGAATAAAGCTTTGTTTAGAACCAGTGCTCCATTATCGTAAACGTTCTCATTTTATTTTTTGTTCTGTAATAGTTAAATGCTAATTTTGTTTTGTATTTTGTGCGTGTGTTAGGCTATAATTTGTATTATTTTTTACTAACAACTAACACATGCACTCTGATCGTAGTTTGACGCTTGCTATAAGTTTACTACTTTCTGAAATTCTGAAGTGTAAAAAACACCTAAAAATTTTTTAAGCAAGAGATATCGACAGACGGGATAGGAAGTTATTAGTGTGGGTCGCATCCCAGCCAATTTTTATTGATTTAGAAATTACAACAAAGAATTACACAAGACCACAACAAAATAAAAAAACAACTAAACTTTACATAAATACATTGAAATAGGAAATAGTTCAATAATTCGTACATAATCTTTTTTTTCAACTCGACAGAAGTTTCAAATCACCCACAAGTCGTTTGTAATTCTACGAGTCTTTCAAATACTTTAAACTGCTCTCCTTTAAAATGAGTGAAATAAACTTAACGAGTTTTTTCTTATGACCTCTGATTTATATTACATTTTGGTCAAATGCTGTTTACCTTTAGATTTGTTGATGAAATATTTTTAGTCGTTTTTTAAAATCCTGTATCTGAAAAATGGGTCATAGTTTTCAACGCTCTAAGGATTGCCGAAACAAAATTAATATTTAAAGCTTTTTTTTTTAAACTTATACAAATTTAAATTTTGATTTAAATTTTTGAA